>NW_010406858.1:16953-17443 GCF_000710305.1 Buceros rhinoceros silvestris | reverse complement strand
TGCCCTGCTCTGGGCACGCTCCAGCCCCTCACAGTGGGACATAAACCAACAACATCTTATCAGCCCTATAACGTGATGCGCCCCTACACCCCAGCCCTGGATGCTGCTGCTGAAGTGCTGCTGCACACAAACACTAGAAATTGCCAAGTTACTGCTAACATTAGGAAGTTATTGCCGCCTCCTTCTCATCTCTAAGCCATTTAGCTTCATTTTGTGCAGTTATCTCTAACTAAGCTGGAATGCGTGGTGCTATAACCCAGCTATTTACATAATCACCCAGAAAATTGTGTCCCAGTAGGTATCGGGGATTTTTTTCTTATTGCTCCTCCATAGGCTCATCACACCAGGGAGCAAACACCAGCGGATGCTCCAAGGACATCGGGCAGCCCAGGGGCTGCTCTTGGGTGAGAGGAAAGGAACAACATGGGTATGGCATTGAAACTGCCTGGAAGAAGAAGAGCCTCTCTTCCCCTTCCCCTTCCCCTTCCCC
>NW_010406858.1:14320-16824 GCF_000710305.1 Buceros rhinoceros silvestris | reverse complement strand
TTCCCCTTCCCCCTCCCCTTCCCATTCCTCTTCCTCTCCCTCTCCCTCTCGGCAGCACATCTGGCCACAGCTGGCATTGCTGTACGATGAAAGGAGCTGCTGGTGACTATTTAGTGCCAAGATCAACGACGCAGCGATAAACTCCTGTGCAGGTTGTCATGAACTCCACTGTAAACACAGTCACCACAGGATTCTCAGAGACTTTTGGGCAAATCACGTCTTTCACTTCAAACCCAAAATAATTTTAATTTCTGTGTAAAATATTATTTCTTCTGTCTCCAGACTTCTTATCTCACCTGTGTGCTGAGATCACTGATCCTTCCTTCAAAGGTACCAGCGATTATTTGTGTTGAAACTGCTTTGAAATAAATGTGCCCATGGAAGATGTGTAAAGACCTTTTAAAAAAAGTCATCTGCCCCGAATCCCAGGTTGCTCTATCCCTGATCAAACCTTACAGACTCATTTATCCATATCAGTGTTCCTCACCTGGGAAAATTAGAGAAATTGGAAAAATTTTCATCTCGGTGTGCCAGAGCATCCTCCACGCCCGTGCCAAAAGCCATCAGCATCCATCCTCTGCCTCGTGCCCTGCTGGGTGGGGGAATGGCAGGGCTAAACCCATGCACTCCCCTGTGTTTGATCTCCTTTTCTAAGGCTGTTCCTGCCCCTGACCTGGTGTGGGGTTGCAGCTATGGGTCGAGGGCTGCTTGTAGCCGACGGGCCCTTTGCGTGGCTCAGACACAGCCAGTTGCCACCAGCTGCTACAAATAAATCCGTGGCACAACAGATCACTATTACACGTGGCCTTGTGAAAAAACCTCACTGGCTGAGCCTGAAGCAGCAAAGGAAGAGCTGTGCTATATTTAAACTGTGTTTAATTAGACTGAAATGCATAAACAACAACAGAGGGTTTGGAAAATGCTCCTGAAGGGGAACTCTAGGTGACAGAAGCTTAACCCCTGGCCAAAGGATGGTTTCCTACTGGTGTCAGTCCAAAACAGTCTGAGACAGCTCTTCTTGCAAGGACCATGCGATGCTCATCCTGCACGGCACGGAGCAGGGAATCCTCCGGCCAGGCTGCGGCCAGTCCAGCGCTGGTCCTCCGGGCACAGTGTCCAGGAGGACACGGGGACCTGAGCTCCCCCCAGACCCAGCAGGCTCTGGGCACAAGCAGCAGCTCTCCTGCAGCAGAAGCTCTCCTAGGGACGTTCCTCCTGCTCAGAGCTACAGGATTTAAAAATAAATGAGATGGGAAAACATGCACGGTCAGACATACTCAAGATCACTGTCTTACTGGTTTTTCTTCTCTTAACTTTAAGCTCTGGGTTCTGCAAACAGCACTGACAAAACGGATGGCTCCTCTAAGCCGCTCTTTTTGGGGGTAAAAATAGTTGTTTAATGACCTTTTGAAACCAGAGGAACATGTGGCTCATCTCTACGGCGCCTTGCAGCCAGGCATTTTTTGGACGGGGCAAGGGTGTGCCTGTATTTTAACCACACAGAAGAAATGTCCCTCCGCTACGTGGGTCACTCTTGCGTGTGATGTTGCAGCTTCAGCTTACTGCCACCTCCGTCCTGCTTTTGAGTCAGTCCTTTTCTGGAATGGTCTGGATGAAGCTAAGCTTGACCCGTGTGATTTATCCTCCCCGGTGCTTGCTTTGACAAAGCTAATCTTTGAGAAATGTTTGAGCAATCAAACTGTCTGGGGCTCATGTGCCTCTTGGTCTCAAACCCTTTTTGGTTTCCAGCTGCTGCCAGGGGTCTCCGGGCCAACTGGAGGGAAGTTAAAGGGAAACAAAAGAAAAAAAGATCCGGTGTCTAGGTCATCTGCTGTTATAACATTTCTCAGTAAGTGTTTTTCTTTTCTCTAAGCTCACTCCACAGTGCTGCTGCGCTTTTCCTCCCCGGGTCCCCAGCTCTGCTGCCCAAGGCACGAGCTGTAGCCAGATGAACCCAGCACCTGCGTCCAGGCAAGGGCGGCTCCTGCTCCTTCCCCTCCGTCAACCCAAGGGTTGTGTCTCATGTCTGTGTTTATGGCTGTGGCACTGTGGCCCGGTGAGGAGGTGGCAAATATGAGGAGAAAGTCCAGAAAAACGGACAAAGAAGTAAAGACTAGAGGAACAAATAGAGGGAGGTCAGCTGTGGAGGAAAGGGGCTGCTGGGAATATTCTGTGTATCCCTCTGCTCTCATTTTGGCTGACCCAGTGCGGTGCGAGGACCCCCTCGAGCCCAGGTAGTTCGCAGGGACACTCAGATGTATCATCGATGCCTTGTGGCTTGCTCGTCCAGAAAAACGGACAAAGAAGTAAAGACTAGAGGAACAAATAGAGGGAGGTCAGCTGTGGAGGAAAGGGGCTGCTGGGAATATTCTGTGTATCCCTCTGCTCTCATTTTGGCTGACCCAGTGCGGTGCGAGGACCCCCTCGAGCCCAGGTAGTTCGCAGGGACACTCAGATGTATCATCGATGCCTTGTGGCTTGCTCTGGATAAAAACCAAAATCCG
>NW_010406858.1:13800-14173 GCF_000710305.1 Buceros rhinoceros silvestris | reverse complement strand
TCAGCAGGAGGAACCCACGTTCTCCCACTCCGAAGCAGCCTCCAACTGTACCGCACCTCTCACCTCACGATGATCGTTGCTCATTTTCACTCCTTCAGGAGTTCTGTAAGAGACTAGAAGCAGCTTCAGAGAGACATGCCGTAGGTGTTTCAATCGGGATGGCTTTTCTTTGCTCCCGACATGGAAAGCAGTTGCCACATCGCCAGCAGAAGCGGGTGCGTTTTGAATCTTAGAGCATTTCAAATCATCTGAGGGCACATAGCACCTCACCTTTGGTTTGGGGATGAGCAGTTACCCTTGTAGTGGCTCCCGCAGCCCCTGGACAGCGTGTCCTGTGGTTCACAAGCCAACCCACGTTGTCTCCCATCCTTTG
>NW_010406858.1:7476-13655 GCF_000710305.1 Buceros rhinoceros silvestris | reverse complement strand
GCAGCTGCTTATCCACCCAGCATCTGATGGGGCATTTCTTGGACTCAACGCCCACCTCGGCCGGAGGCTGTTCTCAGCACCACCCTTTGGCAGCAGCCTTTCTCACCCATCTTTTCCAAAGCAGCTTTCAAACGCTTAAAAAAACCTGCTGAAGAGCCTTCGCGGGGTCCTGACAAGTTTTCTGTGTCATCTGTTGACGTGCCTTTGAGCTGCCTGGCTGCAGGAGGCTTCGTTTACAAACCGTCTTGCAAAACAAAGCTGAGAGAAACACCTCCCTCGAGGTGAGCAGCTTACAGAACCCTGCCTGAGAGGGGGCTTGCTCGGGAACCGTTACCAGCATCATCTCCTGAGGACAACTCCTCTGCTCCCCTCCTCCTCAGACAGCAACCCTTGACACGTCTGGAGGATGCAAGAGGCAGGGAGAGCCTTTGAGTTCAGCATCAGAAGGTGCCTGCACACCCACCTCTTTCTTCTTTCATTTTTTCTTCCTCTTTTTTTTTTGAGGGGAGGTGGGTCTATTCCCCTTTTCTGTTTGTTATTGTTTTCCATTCAGAGCCTTTAATGTTCCTTCATACCCGCATCTCGTCCCAGCTGCAGGAGAGGGATCTAAGCCTCCCCTCCCTGGGTCGTTAATGTGTGAAGTCCTCATTAGCCCTGGTTCCCAGCCCACGCAGACTGGGGGTCCCCACAGCGCAGGCAGGAACGGGCAGCCTGCTCCAACCCATAAATCTGCCTGCCTCACTGGCCAGGGTCTCTGGGTAATAAGAACACAGGAAATTGTTGCTTTTAAATGTTCTCCTGAAAAATGTAAACTCTGCGTCTTCTGTGGGATGTTTGGCAACAAGGGAGGTGGATGGGAGTTCCTAGGAAGGAGCTGGAGAGAAGCGAAAGGCACCTCCAGCCCCGCGGCTCTCTGGCTCGGCCCTGCAGAAGAAAGGTGCCCGGGACATTTGCTGCCCACAATTTCTCCCTTCTCTCTGGTCTGAATCCCCCTCTCTGAGTTTAAACCCATCACCCCTTGTCCTGTCACAACAGGCCTGGATAAAAAGTCTTTCCTCAGCTTTCTTAGAGGTTCCTTTAAGTACCGAAAGGCGACAATAAGGTCTGCCCGAGCCTTTTCTTCTCCAGGCTGAACAACCCATGCATGATGACATGGTGACCATGCACAGAAACCTCTGAAGACAGCTGAAAGAAATTTCCAGAGTCATCCCCACCAGCCCTGCGCTCCTGCCAAGCTGAACAGGTACAGCTCACCCGCCTCCACCACATCCCGTCCGCCAGGTACAGCAGACAGCTCCTCATCCCCTCTTGACTTTCTCTTCTTCAGACTGAGTAAACCCATGTCCCTACGTACGTTATGTGTACCAGAGTGCTACAATCTGACAAGAAATACGAATCCTCAAGTTTTACAAATGCTATCAGGTAAACTAGGGATCAGGTACCACCATAGAAATGAAGGGGAATCACTGGAAGGCATAAGAGCAGTGAAGACATCCAGCAGTGTACATCCATGGAGGTATTTCAAGCCTTTCTCAATCACAGACCTATCTCCAGAAGTCAAAGTTGGCTTCTGGGGTTCATCTGGACTGAATAGTAAGTAGTATTTGTGCATGAAAATAATTGGAAAAAAGAAAAAAAACCAAAACCCAACCCCAAAAATCGCATTTCCTTCTAAAAATCGAGAGACAAATGAGCTCTCGTCACCCACACTGAATGAAGGCCAAGGCCATAGTGGTAACAGCACCTTGCTCTCCAGAGCATAGTCTACACACTTGGAGCGGAAAAAGCCATAGAGTGAGCTTAGCTTAGCTAAGCTTAGCTCAAAGGCTGAACCTCCAGCAGCTTGGGACTGCTGGATCTGATTTACGGAGTAACTATCACTGTGCTTTCAACCCGCCCTCAGTAGAAGTCCACCACAAGTCGGTATTTTACACACTGCCCTTTTGTCCTTGGAGCTGTAATGCTTTTAATGGCGAGAATTACAAATTCAGTGAGTTGCAGCCTGCTGCTTTCTCCAGGGCTTCTAACAGCGTCTGTTGACACTAGGGCCTGAGGTGCCACCACCGCTGCGGAGATGCCCAAGCCCTGAGGCCACGTCTCTGGAGTTCCCATGTGTGCCCGGGAGCAGCCAGGCGGTTGCTCTCCTTGAGGATCCGGCTCTTCTGCTTCATCCTCGTCTGTCTTATGTAACTTGTCTTTAATACACCGGGAAAACCCCAAATGGTTAAAAGTTCATTTAGAGTGGAAAATAAAAAAGCTCTCCCCGTAGGCTCGCTGACGAGCAGGCGCTGCTCCGCAGCCCACCCCAGGGACTCCTCACCCCGCTCAGAAACCCAACTCCTCGCCCAGGCAACATCTGTAATTCATAACCCTGTCAAGGCAGCCTCCAGCCCGGGGATGTTTCACCGACCTGCCAGTTGTACGATTATAATGACTTCCTACCGAAAAAAAAATAAAAAGAAGTGAGTTAAGGTCAAACCCAAGCTAAATCCTTTTACTTGCTGAAAAAGAAGCGGGGCCAGCCCCGGCTGGGCAGAGAGCGGAGACCACGGGGGCTGGCTGGGTGCCCGCGCTCCCCCCCAGCCCAGGGTGGGGACCGGATTGCAACACCCAGAGGAAGATGCTCGTTGTGCAACGTTTTCCTTACAGCGCTGCTTTTCAGCCAAACTTTGGACATGTTGTTTCATCACAGTGTTCACGGGCTGCTCTTCTGTTTGTTTGGTTTTGTTTTGATTCGGTTTAACATTTTATTTATTCTTAAATTAAACAGAGAGGAGTCGTTTTGTTCTCAGTTGCTGGCTGTCAGCTAAGTTAGCAAGTCCTGCCAAAATAACCAGGGTGCTCAAGGACACGAGCAGCGCCCAGCTATTTGAGGATGCTTATTCTGCTTTTTTTACAGCTTTTTCCTGGGCAACTCTCCACATGAGAATGTATACTGCAAGGCAGCTATGTTTCGCATTCTATAGAATATTTTTGTTTGGGACATAAGTTTCACTTCATGTCTATTCAAAACATGTATGTAAATAAGAGTCGGTGTTAAATTAAAAAAATACTGAGAAAAGGGCGTGTGGTAACACATGGAGGAAGCGGAGAACAGATACCATTATGCATGAAATTCAAAATGAGATGGGAGAGCTAGCAAGGCGAGGTAGAGGAAAAGTCGCTCTAAATAACAGGAGCTTCAGGAAGAGCTTCAGATTCCAGATCGCCTGGAGAAACCTGGATCTTGTGAGTGATAAGTGACAAGCTGAGGGAATGAGGGAGCCGGTCGAAAGGCTGGGTCGGCACCCTCTGCACCCCAGCTGTGGCACTGGGAAGCTCCAGATCTCCCACCCATCATCTTCATAAGATCCAGGAATATTATCCCCCAGCCTAACCCCTGAGGGGAAGAGTTATGCAGAAACTAAAAGACAAATTTTAGATGTTTTCACAGTGAAAACCCCAAAGCATCTTCAAAACGTCTCTTGCCTCCTCCCCCGGCTTTTGCTCCTGAACTGACCTTAAATACCTGGTGGTGGGAGACTTGCAGCAGTCCCGCGGGGGGGACGGGCCCGACTGCAGCCTGGCCGAGCCGCACCTCCTCACCCTCTAAATTCCTCCCTACCATGGCCACAGCTTTCCTGTTAGAAATCCAAGCCCCAAGTTGCTCAGAAACATTTGGGCAGCCAAGATAAGCTCGGGGAAGGGTGGCTTTGATTCATCCCCGAGGGCGGGCAAGCTCGGACCCACAAAACGCTTATGGAAATTAATACCGCGGTGAATCAGAAATCACAAAAATTTTTCCTAAGCATCCAACATCTGCTTTCTGCCACAGCTGCCTGTTGCATGCTGTGCTCTCAGCACCATGCATCCACTGTATTTATTAATTGAAAAATTGCCTCAGTTTCTCGCAGTCGGATTTTTAACATGCGTTTAGTGCAGCATACGAAGCACGTCCCGTCGTATCGGTTTTGAACCTATTGTCTCCGGCAATTTAAGGCTGTAAAACTAATGGTTGCTATCAACAAGGTCATTTAGCGATTGAGGGAGATATAAATCATCTCCGACCCGTTCCCACACGCAGCTCAGGCTGGCATCTCATGTTTGCCTACCCCACATGCCCTGCAGCTGCTTTCCGGGGATATCCCTGCACAGAATGTGTTAAACAGCACGTGTCGGTTTATGGATGCCTGCAAAAATATACATTGATGTTGCGGGATGTTAATTAGCACACGCAAGTCAGTCATTAGCAATAGGAACGAGCTAAAAGCAAACACACCCAGTGACAGTTCAAGAACAAGTGGGAAAAATTAGGGAAATATGCGGCAAGCAGAGCAGAGCCGAGAGGAAATGCGGTACAGAAAAACACAGCGCCCCGGCTCCTTGCCGGAAAACACTCTGGTGGCCTCTGCGGACCATGGAAATGGCTTGTGTGAGAATTTTAGTGCAGATTCATACCCACAAGGCTCTGAAGTCAGTAAGCAGTAAGCACCGTGTGATGCCCTGCAAAGGCCTGAAGCCATGTGAATCCTGACGGCTTTGGCTTGTGAAAGCTGTTCTTAAAACCCAAACAGATCCCGGCAATTCACCTGCAGGATGGAGAAACAGCTCCGTCCTGGGAAGTGGCTGGATTCAAGATCCATTTGTCTGAGCTTTTGGGGTCTGATGCCACACCTGCTGCACTGCCAAGGTCTTTGCATCACCCAGCTTTAACCCCCCGGCAGCAGGGGCTGCTCGATGCTTTGCTCTCCCAGGAGCATCCAGCTTCACGTGTTTCTGAAGGGGACCATATGCTCGAGCAGGTAGCGATGATGTGGCTCCTACTGCTTCACCTCCTCTTTCAGGGGACACCCCTGAAGTACAAACCCTGTCTTTTTACTGTTACTGGGGCTGCTCAAACACATGGCCAGCACATGGTCATGTCTCTCCCCGGCAAGGTGCTGCCCCACCAGCCTCCCGCTGCCCTCCACTGCTGCAAAATGCCCCATGAATGCTGAATGTGCCCCTACTGTTTTCCAAGACTTCATCTCTTTCAGTTTACACGGTTTGGGTGTGTTGGCACAAACGCAGCATCTGCCAAAGATGCCCCATGGCTGGAATCTCCCCAAGCTTCAGCTGGAGCTGGAGACTGCGGTGACTCTAAGTGGTTCCCAACAAGTTTAATGCTATTTTCCATGTAAAACAAAGCCTAAATAATTCAGGATGTGACAGAAACCTGTTGATTAATACAGCATGGGAGGAGTGGGATGTTAACCCTCAAGTTGCTCAGCATGCTGTGAGAACCAACAGGAGAACCTCAGCACTCCTGACCTGACAAGAGCCTTTGCCACAAAAAGCTCTAAAACCCACTGAACCACCCTCATGAAAATCCTGCAGGCTGTATCTGTTCCCCTGCTCTCACCAGCAACCCCATCCATCAGCAGTTTGTGATGGACCCAGGCACCTCTTAGAGCATCCCGGGTCCAAGAGGGCGAACGCAGCTCACGATCTCCTCGCACACAGCCCCTGGAAGATGGCAATGGGGGGGCTCCTGCAGCATGCAGCTTTCCGTGCTCGGAGCCAGAAGCTCTTAGAGCATCCCGGGTCCAAGAGGGCGAACGCAGCTCACGATGTCCTCGCACACAGCCCCTGGAAGACGGCAATGGGGGGGCTCCTGCAGCATGCAGCTCTCCGTGCTCGGAGCCAGAACAAGGCTGCAGCATCCCATCCATCAGCACGGAGAAAGGGACGGATTTATTTTTTATTACTATAGGAAATTTAAGCTTTATCAGAGCACCAGCACTTCTAAAGTTTTATCCCAAAGCTCATGCTAATTCCTCTGGCTTCACTTCTTACCATATTAATTAAGTAGCTCTATCAGAGTCCGTTTAAATTGTTTTTCCGCAACATTTTTTACATAATCAAGATTTTTTGGGCTCACTGTGTGCAAGGTCAGACTTTGGGATGTAAATGTTGATTTTTAAACACCAGTTTCTTTCTTTTTTTTTTTTTAAAAAATCACTGCAAGTGTTTGTCAGCAATTCTGGGAGCACAGTGCTGTCCCGATAGCCCCAGCTCGCCTCATGTGCCTGGGTCTGGTCACTGAGCATGTACCTGGAGCTCTGCACCACACTGGGAAAGGGATGTCTCTCCCCTCAGATCTCCATAGGAGGCAGATCCACACAAACCGATTGAAAATTCAGCCTCAGATGTTCGGTAAC
>NW_010406858.1:6384-7327 GCF_000710305.1 Buceros rhinoceros silvestris | reverse complement strand
ACCACGAACTGCGGGTCTCCTCTGTACGACGGGGAGCCCCTAGAACCAGCCTGGCTGTCTGCAGCCTGGGGGCTCAGAAGCAGCCTTTTTGTTTGGGATAAAGCGGAGAAATGCAACTCATTTCAATACGAATTCCTCAGGAACGGGCTCTGTCTTTAGCCTGGAGAAGAGAAGGCTCCAGGCAGATCTTATTGTGACCTTCCAGTGCTGCAAGGGGCTGTCCGAGAGCTGGGGAGGGGCTGTTCAGCAGCGGCTGTGGGGACAGGACAAGGGGGATGGTTCCACTGACAGAGGCAGAGTCAGAGCAGAGAGAAGGGAGAGATTGTTGACACTGAGGGTGGTGAGCCCCTGGCCCAGGCTGCCCCGAGAGGTGGGAGCAGCCCCATCGCTGGCCCCATCCCAGGCCAGGTTGGCCCTTGGGGCTCTGAGCCCCCTGCTCTGGGGGCAGATGTCCCTGCTCCCTGCAGGGGTTGCACTGGGGGAGCTCTGAAGGTCCCTTTAACCTAAACCAAATTCCATGATTCTAACCATCAATACCCGCAGTGGTGCTGTCACTCCAGGGTAGGGGCAGCCCAGGGAGCTGCAGCCAGGCAGCAGATAGAGCAGGGGCAAAGTGCCAGCAAACAGCAGCCTCTTACAGGCATCAAGGTGGGAGCTGGGGCCGGTATCGCTGCAGGCTTCATCAGGAAGACCTGATGTGAATCAGATATGCTGATGAGGGCTGCAGAGACTGATGAAGCATCACCCTTGGGATAAGGTGGTGTAAAGTCACATGATGGAATAGCTGTCACCAGGCAGAAGCTGTTATCTATGACCCCTGAGGTTCAACCTTACCAGTTCATGGGCACTCTGTAGTTTTAGTTTGGTTTGGGGTTTTTACTTACTTTTTTCCCCTTTTTTTCTTTTGCTCCTGCTTTTCTCCTCCCCTTCCACTCCTCTTTCC
>NW_010406858.1:0-6278 GCF_000710305.1 Buceros rhinoceros silvestris | reverse complement strand
CAGCCCAGGAGAGCACCAGGCAGAACAGACCCTCTCCATCCCATGGCATATTCCTCCTCATCATCCGTGTTCTTACATCTCTAGATATTCCTCTGAATTTAACAGCACTTTAGGCACTGAAACATGAACACAAAAAGCAATACAGATGCACAAGCATATTTCTGTGTATCACCTTGGGGTTCAGAGCCCTGCCTCTCGAAATACTAAATATTGTGGATTTGGTTAAGCTCTAAACCACCATGTTGATCTAAACACCCGCTCAGTCGCATCAAGGAAACTGAGGAAAAACCTGAAGGCTTTCCCAACCCCGTCAGGGGAAATGCCCTTAGCTGAAATCCTCAGAAAACACTCGTTCAGGCAAAAATGTTCCCTATCATTTGAAGACTGCGATGATGGAGAGGGCTAAAGCCACCGGTGGCTTTCCTACAATCACTGGTGGAAGGGACATCTCCTGTGCTGCTGGGAGCTGGAGGAGAGGCAAAGCTTTTCCCTCCCAGCACGATTCCTGTCAGTGTCAGCAGAGAAGATGCTTCTGCGCTGACTCACTGCGCGGAGGTCTTCATCTTCCCTTTTAAGCCGCAGGAAGGCTGGCAGCTGGGATCCGTTCTTCCAAGTGGTCAGGAAAAAGAAAAATAAAACAAAAGGGAAGATATTACAAAGAAGTATTGACAGATGCTGCTGGCACTTGAGCTGGTAATTAAGGACGGATTTAGGACAGGCAAACACTGGCGTGCCAGTTTATCTGGCTCGCTGCCAGCCACAGATCATGGAATTGGGATCCTGAAATCCCTCCCTCCCTCCTGCTGTCAGAAATGGCCCCGGTGCTGGGTGGGGGGAAGTCCCTAAGACCACCCCTCATGTCACCGCGGCTGTCACCTGAGCGGGGCTGGGCTCTGTCTCCAGCAAAATATATATTTATGGCCTTTATCCCCTCCTCTGACCCAAAGCCCCTGAGCAGGGCAGGGACGCTGGCAAGGCACCACGACCTTGGGGCCACGGCAAAACCTTTAATTGCCCATATCCTCCTTTTCCTCAATACCTGAAGCTGTTCTAGAAGCTTATATTAATTGGTGACAAATAAAATCAGCTCTCAGGTTTTGCCACAAAAAGCCAGTTTTCGCACGATTCTTGTTCCCATTTCTGACAGGTAAATATTTAACACCGTGGGCAAGGGCAGCGCTGCCTCCACCTCTGTATTTGTGCAGAAAAATGTCTCTGAACAAGTCGCTGTGCTGATACTTAGAGATAATTTAATCAGACATGGGACCTGATTACATTACCCTCGTTTTTTATGGTTTTCCTCTGCGATTTTTTTCTTCTTGGTGAACTCGTTAAAATACCAGCAAAACCAACTTAAAGCGATCTGTCCCAGCGAGGTGATGAATAGCGACAGCTCAGAAAACTCCCTTCCCATAGTTTTGGCGTGAAGGCTTGAGGATGCTGGGGCTGGCCCAGGGACATGGGGGCTGGTCAGGGATGCAGGGGCTGGTCCAGGGATTCGACGGCTGGTCCAGGGATGCGGGGCTTGGTCCAGGGATGTGGGGGCTCGTGCTCTCATCCCAGCCAGAAATGTGGGGAAACTGGACCCCCGCCCCAGGACAATGACTAGTTGGTAACGGGGCGATTGCTCATTCTGGTCTCACTGTCGGCAGCTTTTGGACTCTGTCCCAATGAAATAGATACAAATTTTACTGGGTTGAATTTTTTTTTTTTTTTTTTGGTTATTTTATCAGAAAAGTCTACCGAGTTTTGAAATGTTTCCTTTTTGTCTTGAGTGAACAAAGAGCAACTCCAGGTCAAAAAGGAGGAGCAAGCCATGACTCGAATTTGCCTTTGGTTTTTAGGATACCCGGGCACAGCAAGCCCCATGTTTGACCAAGGGATGGTTTCCCCGTGCCGCTGTTGCTGCCCATGAGTAAATCAGAACCCATCTATAAGTGCTTGGAGAGCTGTGAGCACGTGGGAAGGTGATATCCCCACTAAAACATGTAAAACCAGCAAAAACTTGAAGCTAAGTGGTAGGAAAGCAGCAATCACACGTCCCTTGAAGGACACCAGGAAGAGCCCCTTGTCCAGAGCCCATGGCCACAAGCTTTGCGGGTCCCAGCAGCCCAGGCAGCGGGTTTAGCACAAGAGGCTGAATAAAAGGGTGAGCTGTCACTCCATCAGAGCACAGACATTTTCCCTCCTGAGATCCCAGTCTCTGCGCTGCAGCTGCTGCGTTCCCGGCTCCTTTCGCATCTCTTGTCCTTGAGCTATTTTGGGGATAAAAGAGATTTCTGATGAGTAAACCGATGCTTTCGTAATCCTCTGCTTTTGTCTCAGTGTCGGGGAGAGTCAGTCTCAGCCCAGGTCTCTGTGATTAGCAGGTGATTGCTGCCTCCTCGCCGGCACCTTCATTTGTAGCCGAGCGGGTCTCCTCTAAGACCAGATGAACACCCCGTCCAGTTAGGAGAGGACAGGGAAGAGGCAGACTCCCCTTCTTTGCTTCCCCAGATGTATTTTTCTGGGCTAACCTTTAAGTTTATTACAATTTTCTTTTTCTTCGGAGTCAGCCGAGCACAGGACAGCTTCATCTGTTTTGCCTGTTTCCCCTGATGTCACTAGCAGAGCTCGCTGCCAGGTACCAGGGGGGTTCCAGTGCCCCGGCGACTCCTGCTATTTCCATTATGGGATCATTATAAATTATAAGAGAGACATTTTAATTGCCATTAGTCTGTAACCCAGTACATGTTTTACCCACTGGGAGGGATTTGGGGAAGGCAAGATGTCAACACTGTGCTACAAAGAGATGATTGATGCAATGAGCTATTTAAGAAACATATTTCCAAAGGGCAGGCGCTGCCGGGCGTATCCGCCTGCACCCCAAACAGTCCATCCGTGCTGCGTGGAGGGGAAGTTTTGAGCATCACTGGGCCTCATTTAATGGGGCAGCAGCTTGGGTGTGCACCCTTGGAGTGCATGGGTGGGGGTGGGGGCTTGGGCATCAACAGGGGACAGTGGACAAGGCTTTCACCCACCAAACAGCAAGAATTGCTGTTTCCAAATATCCACCCAGCTCCATCCGCTGCTCCTTACACGGTGGCATCTGCAGGAAAGATCTCCAAGAGGATTTTCCTTGACTCTTTCTTGTTCCATATTTCTTCGCAGAAATACTAAAGTATGTGCTTTGCTCTCCAAGCGCGTGCAGAGGAAACAAGATTTAGTTATCTAAAGGGACTGGAAAGTTTTCGGGGAAACAGCTAGAAATGTTAATATTATTGTTTGCTTCATGGGCTCTGGCCAGTGAAGTATTTGAAATATTAATAAAACCATGAATAATCTCTGTAACAGCAAGAGCCTCTGTGATTTAAAGCTGCAGAAACACCAGTTATGGAGCTGTGCTCTGCTCCTCCTGAGAGCCTCCTCCCCTCCTGAAAAAGGGTTTTGCTTATATGAAGGGTCTCAACCCAGAGTGACCCAAGGTAGGCATGGACCTTGAGAGCAAGAGGGCCCTCAGCCCCTTCCAGCTGCACAAAAACAAAAGCTGACCCAATTCAAGGGAGCTGGTGGAGGGAGGGAGGAGAAGAGCTCTGAGCATTTTGATGTCAGGTTGAAGTGGAGAAATACTGATGTCAGCTGTTTCGAAAGTGTGGTGTAGAGGTTATGAGCACCCTGATGGGAAGAGGTGCAGGAGTAGTTTGGCAAGACTCAGGAGTCCCCAGCCCTCCAGTGGGCTGATAGCGTAATTCTGGTTGGAGGGGACCTCCTGCCCCAAGCAGGGTCAGCTACAGGGCTGGACCATGCTGCTTCTGCCAGTTAGGTCTTGAACACCTCCAAGGCTGGAGATGGTGCCTCCTCTCTGCCCTGCTCGTTCCCTGCACGCTGGTTGTCTGTGCAGTCCCAGAGCTACCACTGGTCATCACAACCCCACCACTCCCAGCTCACTGGGCTCTCGATCTACCAGTCTGACACATGCCAACTTTCTGCCTGCCACTGCAGCATCACCCTCTGTGCCTCCAGCCACCCCCCAAACTTCTGAGCAGCTCAGGCCACTGTAATCCAAAAAGTCATAAAGTCTAAGGCTTGCTCCCTGTCCCATCACGGGTGTTCCGCAGCACTGGACCCTTCACCATCTGCACGGGGTTATGAGAGACCAGCAGAGATGAGTGCCTCTGTCCCCAGGGCCTCCTGCCTCGGTTTCTGGGGAATGCCTTGCGATCAGCCTCATTAATCTGCACGGGCAGATGCACTGTTTATCACATTCAGCTCACGAGTCTGTCAGCGTGAGTAGGTCACATAATGCAAAACTCCTAATATTTTGACTTGGCTCCTCACCATGCTCTCCGAAATCTGTGCGACAGCATGGATGCAAGGGGTTTTTATCTTGCTTGTGAAGCTTGAAGTCTAACATTGTAAAACCTCTTCTCATTAAGAGCTGGAGCATTGGCTGTGATTGTGATGGCATCTCCAAGATACTTCTTGGGTTCCTGACAAGACCCTGGAAGGAGGATTTTCCCCCGTGATTCTGGGAGAGGCCAGATAGAGACCGCCCAGCACTGCACTGCTCCAGCCTTAGAGAGAGGCGGCAGGAGACACAAGCTTTTGACCTGCTTAAATCTGCTCTGAAACATCTGCATAGGCTGATTTTTGCCAAATACTGTCCCTGGACGGAGGGCATCCCTGACTGAAGCAGGGCCACTGCTCCGCACACGCCTGCCTGCACTGCAGGCAGCAGTGTCCCTGCTGAGGCCATCACGAGGGATGCTCGGGGGTTTATGGCTCGTTTTAGAGCTTCGATACATCAGTTTAAGGAGCTGGCTGTCACTGTGGCTGTGGCAGCAATGAATTACCAAGGCTGCTTTTCCCGCACGGCTTCAGTAGGGACCAGGGGGAGCTGCATCCTAGGAACCCGAAGAGGTGATGGGAGCAGTTCCCTCAAAGGAAAAAAAAATCAGCAGCACAGGTACAACGCACAGCATTTGCAGTACAAAAGAGCAGATCCTGCATCATTAAAACGGATTATTGCTATTGATTTTTCGGACGTTTGTCGTACTCACACCCCCACACTGGGACAACAGGCATTGGGCAGCTCGAATGCCTCGGAGGTTGTCCCTGCTCCCACTAAATGTTTACGCTGTTGTTTGCTCTGGTGATTATCCTGGCTATTGGCTGATCATAAATTAGTTTTCTGATGGAAATACAGTTACAGTGTGGAGTTATTTGAATCCAACTGCTTACCGGGTGGACGGTAACCAGGGTGGATGATGAGAGCCGTGCCTGGGCTGAAGCACCGAGGGTTGCTCCCACCAGACCACACAACGGATGCATGATGAAGAAAATCAATCGGTACCCAGGGCTGGCTGCTCCGCGTTGTAATGGTTTTAATTAGTGTGGTTGCTTAGCTTGGGGGAATAGCCAGCCCCTCTCTGGCCAGCCCACATTGTTTGATGCCTTCATTACACCGTTCAGCTCCTATGTCAATAATGCAAAAATATTTCAATAATAATTTAATATAACATCCTGTAATCTAATAGCCTGCATCTCAAAATCTCATTTAGTGCAGCTCACCCTGGATTACATCAGCCAGAGAGCAGGGCAAGAAACATTGACTCAAAGACTGGGTATTTTCCCAAAGTATACCTGTGACACCCACCGCAGCGGACGGGGCTTGAGGCAGGAGTCACCGGCTGAGAACACGGACTTTACTGCGCTGGGACTGTGGCAAATTCCTTCTCATGTGAAGGTGTGTGGCTTCAGAGAAGGCAAGGACATGTTCAGCAAGTGGCTGGTGCAGCCAGGAACTCACCCATGCCCACCCTGCCTGCTGCTGTCTATCTTGATCGTCTCAGATATTTGGGATTATCTTTCCTATTAGAAAAATGCCCAGATTTTGCCCACTGAAGTCTACAACTAATTATTTTAATGATGCACAGTTGAGTCTGTAAGTTCTTTGAGCCACGGATTTGATTCTCCTTTCAAAAATGGCCATTTTGCAAAGCTCTAGGCATGTGAAATGCCCTTTCGGTAAATTTAAATGGGCCGCTTTGAGCCCGCTGGCAAGAAGTGGTCTTAACGCAAGAAAAATCAGGAACTTTGGCCTAATATGCCAGAAGGGCACATCTCCTACAGTACTGCTGGACCAGTAACACACGTAACAGTGAAGGACAAAAAGAAGAACATTTATTTCACCGTGACCGGTGATGACCACAAGGATTTTTATGTTGTCCTTTCTATTTAAAAAAAGCCTGTGCCTGTGATGCCCTTGGTCCATGTCCTGGGTTAGCCAAACCTTCCCT
>NW_010406857.1:0-9231 GCF_000710305.1 Buceros rhinoceros silvestris | reverse complement strand
CTCAAACCGCGACAGAGGCAAAAGTCATAAAGGAATTCTCCTCTGGCAACAGTGGGGTATCTCACACCAGTTTCTCACCTTAACAAAATGATCCATCCTCAAAACAGACACAGACCACGTCTGGATTTAATGTGAAGCTAGTAATCCGTCCTCAGCACCATCTGCCTAGCGCAGTACTTGAACTCCACAAAGAGTGATGCAGCATCCTCAGCTTTTCACCCATCGCTATCACAGATGCATCTGGTCCTGAACATAGTGACAACACACAGCTTTTGCGCACAATTTTCATTTCCACATGCGAGATACCCGAATATCAATATCCATTCCTTTCTCATGTCAAGACCACTGGCTGTTCAAATATCACATGTTGTCGTTATATTCTCTGGATAAGTAACATTCATCATTTATTACAAATGCTATACTACCCTGAAGTTGATACTCAAAACAGCTCAAAGCTGCTTTTTGTGTAGGCTAGCTCAAACACATGATTTCTGGGCTGTTCACTGTCACTTCAACAATTCTCTGTGACAATTTCATGCTAGCTTGTGGTGACTTGTACTACATTGATTTCTCTCTATAATTACTATACTTCAACATTAAGGTGCTGGGACTCTATGGCTAGAAGTAACCATACTGAACCTTTGCAGTTTATATGCTCCTCTCTCAGTCCCTGAAATTAAAGGGTATTCTTGAGCTAATCTTAATGGGGAGAAGAAACAGACTCCCATGTGCCTGTTTCAGTGAAACAAGTTCTCTGTAAATGGCAAGAATTTCTGCATGCAGTTTTCTCAGAGAAGCAACACTAATCTAAAATGATGTTGTGGAAAAGAAAGTCTGTTCAACGAAAGTTCTTCTGACAAATTGACAGAAATTATGTAAAAAATGGTTCAGAAAATAATGAGCGGTGTCTAGGAGATATTATTTCCAGAAAAGGTAGAGTTCTACACTTCACTACTTACTGTAACAAAATAATTCTAAGAATTGCAATGTAGGGCTTGTTGATATTGTATTTTTTAGCAAGATCTGAAAAAAAAAAAAAATTGGGGTGGAAGAGGATGAGAGGGAGGTTACAGGTGAGCTTGTGATTCAGTTACCATACTCAAAAGAAATCAAACCATCTGGTAGTGGGTTTGCTGGCTGAGAATGATCTCATGAAAAATCCAGAGGAAAAATGTTAAAAGCTGTGAAAGAACCCCTGGTGTTGTTGAACGAGCAAGCAGAATAATCTTACTAGAAAAGTAAAGTAGGTGCCTGAAGCAGACAGAGTATTATTTCTTATAACGAAGCTACTATGGACTTACTATATGAATGACCAGTAGAGCTTAGAGCGGGAGAACCTGAGCTTAGATCTAGTGATTTATGTAAGATAACCAAATAATCAAGAAAGAAGGTGCTTGGGGAACCTGAAAGATTTAAGGTGAACATTGTCATAAGATGGTCTTCTGGAGAAAAATCCAGGTTTTGGCTGAAGAATTGGCTATAGTGTCAGAAATTCAAAGCATCCTTGCAGTAATAAGAACAGATGTAATTGTGTAGTGAAATTGTCAGCATTTTGATCACCTTAGGAGTAGAAAAAAATAATTTGGACCAAGTATTTTCTCAGTGAAAGAAAATCAGGCATAGGAAAAGACGGCTTAAAAAAAAAAAAAAAAGATCCCTGAATTAAACCTCAAAGAATTTACACAGTGCACATAAGATAAGAAACACACACATACAAAAAAAAAAAAACAACCAAAAAAGCCATTAGGGAACGAAGATACTTATTACTGAAAACTTAGGCCATTTTATGTCTTGTTTTGTTTCTAGTTCTTTTTAAAGGACATAAAGAGGCTAAGAATCACAGAAGAGCCTTTGGCATTTCTATAGCAAATATTATTTTCATTCTGCTGTGAAACAAAACCAGTTCCCCTTCCCATGCCCTTGCCCCCAAAACACTGCCTGAATAAAACAAAGCTTACATCCAAAAGAGACTCACATCAGAACAACAGGCCAATGTCCAGCAATTATTACAAGACCCAAATCTCCAACATACCAGGAAAGTTATCTACTAACTATACTGCTGTGAACGAGTGTCAAGAGGGAACCAAGTAACTTTTCTGACCATTTTTTTAGGTCAAAACATGCAAGTTACATTTTGGGTTTTGACTAAATTCCTCTTACTGGTTTGGAATAGTTTCATGTAAAAAAAATATTGCCACTGTATTTGCAAGACAATGGCAATACTACTTTTATTCCACAGAAATGAAGTATAAAGATGCTGCAATCAAATTCCAGTGTTGTTATGGAATGTTTCTCCAAAGTCCAGTCTAAAAAAAGTAATGAAGAATGTCTTGACCAAATGGCAGCAGATGCTTGTATCTGGTTGCAAAGTTTTCATGCAAGGGAGAATAATCTTATTAATTTGGAGAGTTTTGAAGTAATTTGTAGAAATACAGTTATTTAGACCGTGGATTGGTCTTCTACCTCATCAAGTAGAAGTAACATTGAGCAAACAGAGAAAAATATTAAATATACACAAACGAAGTTTTTAGCACAAACTATGCAAGGTTCCATAAACTACATTTAGTAGTGTAGTTTACCAAAAGCAGAAGAAAGTAGTAGTAGTAGTGTACCAAAAGTAGAAGAAAGCTATAATTTACAACATGATTATATTCCCACCTTTCCTATGCAACGTGATGCTATAATTTTGGAAATTCATTGCTATTCTAGGTATTGTTTTGAATGTAAAAAAAAATTCAGAGACTGTAAGTCAGAGAATTTAACCAGCAGCACATTATACACCAACAGAAATTACTTTGTCTGTTTCATAACCTTTTGCACTTCAGGTGGCCATGATACTGTAGCAGTGTAAACCTCTTCTTTAGCCTAATTGAACTTCAGTATCAGGGTCAAGAGCTTATCTCCACAGGAATGGTGGGAAGTGATCTCTTCCAAGGGGTTATTCAGAATAAGGACCTATATTGATCATACAGAGATCATATGGGAACTAAAATCCTTCATGTTTAAACTAAACTGAACATCTTCTTAAAGCATAGAAACTAGGTAATCGCAGTAAACAAGCCACAAAAGAATTCAGAAGAACCATTCCGTACTATGTATATGGCAGTAAGCTCTAAATGTAGAGTAAATGCACCTGACCTTGCCTATGTGTTTCCTTCTTGCAAAAAAAAGGACAAAGATCATCTCTACTTGACATATTTTCGAACTATCTATCTCCTTAATTGGAAATTACTCTAAGGAAAGAGATAGAAGGTACAGCTTTTTGTTGCTGGCTTTTTTGTCTTGTTTTGTTTTTCTTTTTATTCTAATGAATTAGGTGCTTGAAGTAGAAGTCTGACCTTCTGGATAATTGACCTTCTGGAGTGTTGGAAAATCACTCAATTTCAGACCTCCCCATCTTTGTAAATATGAGTCAATAGGGTCATTACACATATTGTACACAACAGCATACATTCACTTTCTTAAGTTACAATAGGAATAACAATAACTGAAAGACATGGGGGAAAACTTCACTAAATCTACAGTTGCTGGTTGAAAATAACAATCAAAAAATGTGAAACCTGCCTTGTTAAAACAAATATGGTCTCACACAGAGAAAACATATGATATATTGGGTTTACGTCGGAAATAGTAACAAATGTTGTATGGCACCTTAGGTACCATAGTGCCTCAGTCTTTGTAATGCTATGGCACTGCTACTTGCATCCCCAACTTTACCTGCACTGTTGAGACAGTGTTTTCAGAGCCTCTGTAGTATTATTTTCCCTTTATTCTTATCATACTCTTGTTCTTATATTATTCTCACAGCCTTGCATCTGCAAGCCTGACTAGAGGTGGGCTCTCACAGGAAGCACCTATCACTGGTCTAAGAATGACCCCTTCATTCCCCTTGTCCCCTTATCCTCGCTTCATAGATTTTAGTTTATTAGATAGATCCAAAACACCATACACAGCTAAGTAAATAATAATAATTTAAAGTTTAAATAATATTAATCCGTAACAGGTGTACACACATGCTTAACAAACAATAAATATGCATCACTGCCAGCTAATACACGTATCCCAATCAGTGCTAATATCATCATGCAACGGGAACAAACAGTGCAGGTGGTTGGTAGAGAAGGTCCTGATAAAAGTGCATAGCTTTAGGAGAAAACAAGGTGAAAAATCATCTTCCTCCCTGCCACCCACTGCACTGGAGAATTGCCCAGAACTCTTCTAAGGATCCTGTCGTTGCTTCTCCCAGGTCAACGTTTGGAGGAGTTTTCCTTTTCTCTTTGCAATCTCTCTGTTTTCTTTTTTTACCTTTCTCCTAAATCAGCTTTTCAGAGTTAATGTATGCTGTCAGCTGTGGGCTCCACTATGAAATCTCTATGTCTGTCTTAACATCCTCTGTGCAACACAAACTTCCTAGACGTTCCTTAGTCTCATCCTCTGCTCTTATCTATGTAGGCTTTCTTAGTTCCTCATGATTTTTGTGCCGCCCAGCTGACCTCATCAACCAACACAGCAAAAAAGTGCCTTTTTTTCTTTTTTTTTTTTTTTTAACTTGTGTTAAATTCTTGCTAGATTAGCGACCTGAATCCTACGGTCAGAAAAGAGCAGAACTTGAGTGCAAGGGACAGATGTGAAGAGCAACGTGGAAGAGGCAGCAAGGCCATGGGATCTCTCCGTTTAGAGGTCAGCAGGTGATAGGTCAGTTTGGCTGATTCTTTGTATGGTAACAAATGTCACCTACTTCGGGTCAAAGTGGCCTATGGTAGAGCAGTCTGGGGAGCAAGTCAGGGATGCAATATTCCAGAAAATGGGCTTTTAACAAGCGTGTCTGAACCTGGTTACAGCTGCACTGTTTTCTGCATTAATGTGGACTCCTGTGTGGGAGTCACGTCAATAGAAAACTGAGCAGCCGCAGCCAAAAAGAAAATATGTTTCAGGGAAAAATGAAGTCTCTCATCAAGGCAATCACCCAAGCACTAAATAACAAGCCAGCATCTGACACAGTAATAAATTTGGATTCATTCAGAAGAGGAAGAAACCCTTTTAGAATACTTCTAGACTTTTACCTTTTTTTATTTTTCTCTTTTATAAGACTTGCAAGTAGTTTTTAGCATCAGCTTACATGGAAAGACCCTTCAGAGGTCTGCCCAAGAACTTCGCTTGGAAAAGTTGATCAGCCTTCTCTCTCTCAGGAAAGACACAAATTGTCTTAATTTCCCATTCTCTTGACAAAGTCTTGAATATTCAAGTAAGCAAGCCTCACTTTTCACTCCAGGAGACAAGAAACGGAGAGACAGAACTGTGAAACTTGGTACCGTTCGCCGTTTTAATTGCTATTTATTTCATTCCTCCCTAGTTGGTGGTACTGGCATACTTCTGTCAGTATTACGAACTGCTCCAACTTTATTAGATTCTTATGTTTTAGGACATTTTATGACCTATTTAAAAAAACCCAGCTCTACACTTCCTAAATCATGAACCAAAATGTAAGTTAAGAGACAATAAAGAGTTGGAGAGACAAAACAACAACAAAAAGAAAAAAAAGAAAAAAAAAGAGGAATTCAGGAAAGACTGTTGCTATCAACATAATTAGCTTACCATTTCTAGGGGTTGCTGTGAGATACAGCTATGTGCACAGGTCAGATCATCAAGCACTTTGCTTTGCTTCCTCACTCTGTTTCATTAAAGAAATTCCAAAGGGAAAATTACATAAACAGTGTTTTGTAGATGATATTATTAAAATATTTTTGGTATCAATACCATCATAATAGGTAATTATTTCCAATAATATCTTGAAGATAGAATATATATAGCACATATATAGAAACATTCAGTTGATTATAATCCTTCAAAATTAATTGGAATACTGTCATTGGATGACATTTTGGATTTTGCAAACTTGTCCAAGAGCAACAATTACCAATCTTTTTAACCCACCAACTAATCCACTATATTTTAAAGGATTCTTCAGAAGCAGGAAATACATTAGTTATTTCTATGAAAGAACTACTGTCTAGCTTTTAATTAACATTTAAATTTTTTTTTAAAATACCATGTTCATACAGCCCCTGCTTCAGAAGGGCATGTCTTCAAAAAAATTAGTCAAATAATAAAATATGCATGAAAAGTAACAATTTAAATGGATATATCAAACTTTCAAAAAAAAGGATTTTCATTAAACATTTTTGCAGCTTTATTAAAAAAAAGAAACTAAAAGTGATAATAATAAGATACTTCTTTTTACCGTTTCATAAGACAGTACTGAGAATGTAAAACGGCACACAGGGAAAAAATCAATTAAGAAAAGAAATAAAAACCATCATTTCCTAAAGCTTTTGTTCTTCTCAGGATATAGCCTCAATAATAGATTAACTGACATTCTTGCAGCACGCTAGAACAGTAAATATACTTGGACTTCTGGAAAGTAATACACTTTGGTGGTTTTTTTCCCCCAAAAATTCACACTGCAAGCCCTACATTTCCTTCTTCAGAGCCACCCGCAGCAATTTCTTTCAGTTATAGAGATCATCTGAATCCTCTACTTTAAAAAACTTAGAAGCTGATTCCTCATCCATTGACCCAACTGCTGTGGCCTCCACTGCCATTGTAGTTCTCCAGAACTATCACTATTTCTTTGGGCAGTCTGAATCTCTAGGGAAGGGGCTTTATGTTAATTTTTATGGTAGTTGTCTCTGACTGGATTCAAGAAATAGGAACTAATTAGAGTGGAATAGAAATATTGTTTGTTTCAAACTTGAAATAAGCAAGGATCTGAGATTCACATATTGTTGATCTTCCATCTCCTGTACTGCAAGTTTGTAACTGTTAGTCATATTGACCTCTGCCTTTGCATCATTTAATGACTAATCTTCCTCCTGAACAATTTTCTCTTCCATTTAGGCTTTCATAGAAAAGAATGAGTAACCTTGTTCAGAGCTTCTTGATCTCATCACAGTCTTCAAGAGATACAATAAAAACATAATCTGCTATCAGCTATATGCTCACAGTAGAAAACTGAATAACCTAGAAATCGTCTGTACAAATTTCAGCTTCCACAGGAGCTGAAGGAAACTATACAGCATAAGTTTAATATCTTTTGTGGAGAGAGGCAACCTCAAGGATTTCACTTTACAAATACATTCCTGTACCATGTTGCAATGTTTTAGACTAAAATCCAGTAACATTCATAATATATTTTGTGTTAAATAATTTGAATGTTCAACCTCTCTTAATCAGTTTGTGATCCATTTCTTACTAACATGCCACATATTTTCAATCACTGCTCTTTGTTATGCTGTTTCACACTTGAAGAAGTGGGAGCTGATGCTAATTGAGCCAGATCTATTTAGCTGGTAAAACTAATGACTAAGTCTTACTTCACTTTCTATAATCGAAACCAAATTAGAAGAGACAGACACACACCACACCCCCTTTTTTTCTTACAAATCCAGTGTGATTTGTTTCTTAAAAAAATCTCTTACAAAAAATCAATATCTAGACAAACATTTATGTTGTTACATGGGCATATAAGCGAGATTTACACGAATTGTGACAAGAAATGTCTGTAACTGAGATGTTTCATTTCATAAGGGATTTTCCCTCTGCAAAATGACAAGTAAAGAGAGAACACATCCATAACAAGATTAATATGCCGTCTATAAAAAAAATTCAAAAATATTGTAATTCACAAGAAGTTTGTTTCAAAACCTGAGACAGATGTGTCCCGTTGATGTCCCACTGCATTCAGCACCCCATCTTTCAGAACACAGGATTACTGATGATTAACTGTGAGTGATGTATCATCTGGTGTTTTCATCCAGACAAAGTTCAGGTCAGCTTTGTTTTGAAAGCAAGATGAGGTGCATGCTTGCTGCTTTGCATTTGCATTTTCTACATTTGATTTCAACTTTGGGAATATTTGCAAGGGAAAAAAAACCCTAAGTAGGACTTTCACAAAGGAGCCTACTATAGGTCTATTGTAGAAGCTCCTTAACTACAAGCTGGGAGAGAACTAAATTGTGGGGTTTTTTTAAAGGGATTTGCAGCTTCCAGCCACTGAATTCTTAAGTGCAGTCTACTGTGACAATAGCATCTTCATAACTACTTTCCTTACGCAGTGGTACTTAAATCCTCTTCCTTCTCTAAGGCAGTACTCCTTAATCCTTGCCTACATGCCTTGCAATTCCCCCAGTTCCTCCCTTTCTTCTTCGGGTCCCTACCTATTTTAATTTGCTTTCAATTCTCACACAAAGAGGCAGAGGACATTTTCCTGGCTGAGGTGTGCATGCTGGTTTGTTTGCTGGGAGGACAGGAGCAGGCCCCCTTCCACCCAAGAGACATGGGTAAGCCACGTGGAACTTCTTCTCAGGTGCTGAGAGCCAAACAAATGGCTTGAAATATTTTATATAGCTTCTGGTTGTTTATTCTATACGCCTATAGAACAAATTTGGTGTTTCTTAAATCATCCAGCAAGTTCCAAAGTTTATTTTCTGGGGAAGGGGTACTGACAGAGTATAGTACAGCACCCATCTTATTTTCTTGGAAACAGGACAAAAAGAAGTGCTTGCCATGATTATAATAGTTTTAATTGTCCTCTCAGTATTTTTGGATGATGCAATGGTATTACATAATAAAAATAATGAAAGTGAAAATCTCTAAACAAACTTAGTGTTCTTGATATAGATTTAGATCAGTACAGAGTCGATAAAAATAGCATTCTGATTCAGAATATACAGGCAAACTTTCCAATGAAATTGTTAAAATATGCTCAGTTTGTGCCGTTCTGGAGTTTTTTGTTTTCATTCACCACTGCACAGTATTTTTGCACAGTGTATATACTTTTGTAATTTTACTGGCCAGTGTTGTGGTTTAAGATTTCGGCTCCAGGACAAGGAGAGGGGCTTTCCCCCCCACTTCCCTTGTTTAGTGCAGAAAGGAGGTTCTGCTGCCTTGGCTCTAATTTCGCTCTCGCCTCTGGAGCCGGGCCATGTCAATCAACACCTCTTTGAATAACACAATGAAACACCTGCAACCACCTTTCTTCATTTGGGTGCTCACTTTTCAGTTCAGAAGGAGAAGGAGGAAAAGAGAGAACTCCTCAGTCACCTCAGCAACCTGGACAATAAAGACCTTCTGTGTTGACAGGTAGTCTTTTTACTTTGCTGGTTACTGGTGGGGGTGGAAAGAAGGCAGCATCGGGAGATGGAAAAAAAACCTGGAAGTCACCTCCCTCCA
>NW_010406856.1:28871-29549 GCF_000710305.1 Buceros rhinoceros silvestris | reverse complement strand
GATGCCGAGGTGTGGGCCTCAGGTCTAGTTTCAGTCTAATCCCTCGGCAGGTCAGTTCGTGGGAGGACTCGACTCCCTGCGTGCCGCTGCCCGGACGCTCGAAGAGTGATCTGGGGTGGGCAGGCCCTCAGGCTTTCGGCATAACTTGGCAGCCAGCAGTCTGGTGGGAGTCCTCCCTGGTGCAGGGGCGGAAGTCCGAGAGAGGACACTCCTCCGAGCTGCTGCGTTTTTAAAGCCTTGACACGTAACACGGCACCTGACTCTCTTAACCTATTAAATGCGGAATTATCATATTTTCATGGAATAATCCTATTTGTCCATTACCCAAAACAAGGAAGTTTCAGCTCAAACCAGGAAGTTTAGCTCAAACCGGGACAGCAACAGAGGTCAGAAGATGCTGTGTCAAAACCTCAAAACCTTGCTGAAATGTCACTGATTATTGAGACTCTGGGACTCTCTGTAAATTAGTAAGTCTCATTCTTCCCTTACTCATGGCAGGGTGTCCCTGGAAATAATGTCACGTTTTGTACATTTTGACTGTCACTGTTTGAAAGAACGGAAAAGCAGCAAAAAGTGACAATTTGCTTTCGGGGGAGATTTATCTCCTCCAAGAGGTAAACAAAAGGAACTGAATTGTTTGAGCTGGGAATGAGGGGGGTGGGGGGGGGTGAGCTTAAC
>NW_010406856.1:8746-28592 GCF_000710305.1 Buceros rhinoceros silvestris | reverse complement strand
GGTGAGGTGGGGGTGGGGGGGGGGGGTGAGCTTAACACACCACTTATGGCTGTAGGCAAAGAAGCAGGAGGCTTGAATAGGGGGGATGGAAATTAATTTAATTCAAAACCAATGAGAACCACAAATCATCACTTAAATTCAAGTAGGAGGGAAAGAAAGAAAGAGAGAACAGTGAAATTAAATAAAGAAATACATATACCTTTCCCTGCATATTACCCCTCCCCACTTACTTTGAGCTCTCACATGGTCAGCAATAGAGAATTTGGAGCGTAAGGGAAAAGCGCAGTCCTTTTAACCTCTTCTATTTAAGTTCCAAGTTGAATTTTTTGGTTCGAACTTCCTCTGCAGTGCCAAGCCTCTCTCTGGGGTGTGTGTCCATCAGGCCAACAGCTTCAGTGATGCACTCAGCCTGGCTGCAAAACATAAGAGTCACCGGGTCTCCAGGGGATATTCTGGGTTTTTTTCTGCATTCCAGCCAGGCCTTCATTCTCATCACTTTGACCTTTTTCTCCCCCCTCATCAACGGTTACTCACAGTGCAAAGTTGGAGGAGCCTTCCAGGGTTTTTTCCCCTGTCTCCCGATGCTGCCTTCTTACCACCTCCACCAGTAATCATCAGTAATCATCAAAGTCTGCCACGTGAAAGATCTTTCCATGTCCGGTTTGCTGAGGTGACTGCTTCAGGAGTTCTCTCCTTTTGTCCTTTTTCTTTTGAACTGAAAAGTGCGTGCCAGAAGAAGCAACGTGTTTGCGGCCTTTTATAGTGTTGTTCAAAGAGGCGTTGACTGACATGGCTTGGCTCCAGGAGCTGGCACGAAATTGGAGCCAAGGTGGCAAAACCTCCTTTCGGGCCCAAACAAGAGCAGAGGGGAGAAAAGCTCCTCTCCTTGCCCTGGAGCCTAAATCCTAAACCACAACATTGACATACGTAGATGGAAAAGTATGGCTTCCTATATTAAAGTTGCTTATATATTTTCCTTTCAAAGGAGCTAGTTTTCAATACATTAGCTTGGAGTAAAAAGTTCAACTGTGTTTCTGCTTGAAATGCTTCTTAGGTCTACATAGAATTCTAGTTAAAGAAATCAGATACCTTCACTTGTTTAGGAAAATTCTGATTGTTAAAGTTGTCATTTTGACACTCCAACTGTTGTTTGTTTGTTTTTTTTTTTGGGGTGGGGGGTTAAAAAAACCACTCTTCTCTCTCTAGAATCCTTTAAACTAGTAAAATTAAGTTGAAAATATTCCAGAGAATCCAGA
This sequence comes from Buceros rhinoceros silvestris, assembly GCF_000710305.1. NCBI lineage: Eukaryota > Metazoa > Chordata > Aves > Bucerotiformes > Bucerotidae > Buceros > Buceros rhinoceros. The sequence continues at coordinate 27,336 of NW_010406856.1, read as the reverse complement.
GCAATTGAAATAAAAAATAAAACCAGAGATGCAGACGTGAAAAAGAAGAACATTTTGGATCTCAGTGTACCGGTTACACCCGACCTAGAAGTATATTTTTTGCGGTTTAGAATTTTCTCCATTTTTACCACCTTCAAGCCATACGAGCAAAACATACTGACATAATAGCCGAAGTGAGAAAGACTGAAACAGTGCAAACACAAACAGGAGTCCCAAAACACTTGTGATTTTCAACAGAAGCACAAAATTTTATCTTTACGTACAAAACTAGTTTATTTCTCTTGATACAACTCTCTTAAAATAGGAATTTCTTAAAACATTACAGTAGCAATCTTTTTTAAAATTTTTAATCATGACATTTAACTTTTATTCTGACTATTATTGTGACTCTTGCTTCCCATTTGTTTTTTACTTCTTTGAGAAGAAATTGTACTTCGTGGATCACTTTTCACACTTGTGATGTTTTTAAGATTCTTGTTTGAAAGTAATAATCAGCACTTAGCACAGTGTGGTGCTTTTTTATAAGTTCTCCTTAGTACAGCTGTGATATGGCACATTACAGTACCACTCCATCAAGACACAGTAGGAGAAGAGGAAAGTAAGAGCATTTCAAGAACTAGCATATGGACAAGAAGGTAATTAATATGAAATAGAGAAGACAACTGCTGGTAGTAAAATACTGTGAAATCTACAGGAAAATAGTTAAGCAAATAGTCTATAGTGCATTAATCACAATTAGATGGCTTCTTTATCATCAGGAACTTCAATTTTATTGCCTAAATGCTGCATTAAAAAGGTTAGTATGGCGGCAGAATGCTGGATTATTCATAGTGCTGCTATGAACAGTAGCACTCTCATCTGAATTATCTTTTTACGTTATACCAGTGCCTATGGTTTTAATTTGTTTTTAAAGTTTGTTCTAGTTCCATAAACCTGAATATTCAGCAGCAATGGTAGTATCTCATAAGACTAATATTTATGGTACTTCAGAGTGCTAGCAGAAATATAATTTCGTATTAAAGATACTCTTGATTGGTCTCTTCTTTCTTCCGTGGGTCTGGTTATGGTTTGTCAGGTCAGCAGATCTACATCTCTTATGTCTTGAGTGAAGAGTGTATTGATTTATAAGTCCTGCTTCATCTCACTGAACTGTAGGCGTAAATAACTTTCTGTAGAGGTAGCTCTGGGCAAGCAGTCTTTTAACCCAAGAAGCTTTGGTGGGTGTCTGAAATCAGTTAGCATGAATCTGTGTCAGCACAAAGAGAACTGCAAATATTGTGCTAAAAAAGCACTCCAATGACAGTGAATTTAAGAGGATTTTCATGGCATTCATGGAAAGCAGTGAAGGTGAGGATCAAGACAGCTGCATTTTGTAGCTGTAAACTCAAAGGTTGTGAATCAGCAGACTATTGTAAAAATCAAATACCTGAGGTGTGTACAAGTCTTTGGCAAGATTGCAGGATATGTCCCAGTAATGGGGATAAACATTCTTTGTTTTCACAAAAGGGTATCCAAGTGTGGCTAAACATGAAAACCCTTGAGAACACTTAATGTTGTGTGCATAGTAGAAAATTAGAAGTTGAGTCTGAAAATGTAGTCTGTGCTGAAGTTCCAGTTTAGGGGTATCAAGAAAGCGTGACATAACCTGTGAGTGCATTTTCTTCTGCTACTCCCAATACTTCAGGATTGAGAAGAGGTCCTTTAGAGTAGAAAGAAGATCCACTAGTGCTTCCTGTGGGCTTCTCAGATAAAAAGAGAACATGAGATAGCCCAACTGGAATACACAGCTGGTGGGAGGGGTCAAGGAGATAGCATTGGTCAGGGTGATTGAACTGAAACTAAGACGGGGAGCTCTGGTAGGAAAAACAGAGGAAGAGAAGATATAGGAGTGTTATGCAATAGAAAAGGCATTTGGCTATGATTGAGAAAGTAAACAGAACAGTATGTGACCACTAGAAATCCTACTTCATAGAGACTCCATCACCAAGATTCTTGTCTTTAGTCGCTGTTCTGCTTTTTGCAATCATCAGTGACTCGCATTCTCAAAGTGGTGCATCCTGAGAGATTACAACTTAGTTTTAGTAGTATTTTTTCTTATGCTTTAGTATACACCCCTTACAACACTGGATGGTATACGAAGGAGTATTTGTTGACAGTCGGGATGAGACTGTGTGATTTGTCTTTCAAAAGCAAAAAGACACCTTGAGTTACTGGCTCAGAGATGGTGCTCCTCGTTTCCAAGGCTAAGATATACCAAATGACTGATTTTTGGTGATAGCAAAGACTTGAGAGTGATGGATTATTCAATCTGAACTTGTCTGGCAATAACATTTTCAGTACAAAGCAAGGCAGACAGCTTGTTTCTCTGTTGACTAAATCGGAACATTTGCAGTCATTCAAAAGTAAAGACAATACAATCTCAATGAATGGTACCTCTTCTGGTGCTTTCAGTAGTGGGGAAAAAAAGAAAGCAGTTTAGAGGAAAGGTTAGCCCCGCTCTTCCCTTTCTGAAGCAGTGTCAGAAACGGAAGTTTTACAGTGTTCTGTCAATGCACAAGTGCCCTTCAATACAATAGTGACAGATGTTAGAGAGACATAACACGAACACATAGCACAAAAACACTGCAAGTATTTCTTCCTAACTGGAGCCAGGGGAACAGGAAGGTGTGGGCTTTCACTCAATGTATATTCAAAAAATTACTCATTATCAATAGACAAGACTGTGTCTTTCCACATCATTGGAATGTTACTCTAGCCTTGTCCTTAAAATTGTAGTGAATCCTGGTTCATAAATTATTTTATTTTATTTACATTTAGAACATTTCTTGTCATGGTGCAAACTTTCAGAGAGTTTTAACTTTTGTCATGGGAGTGTCACAACCCTGCCTTTATAAGGAGTTGGGTGCCTTTATAATGAGCCATGGCTGACAATACAATGCAGAGTGTGAGAAGCCTTGGTACAGACAATGGATCAGCAAGCAAGAGGAGAACAAAAGTGCTGAAAAGATGGTTTATGATATCATTTTGGACTGATTTTATTGGCAGCCTGTGTGACGCCTTCCCGATAATAGAGACTGGCACCAGGGGGTGGGGGGATATTGTGCAGATATCTAACACTGAGCTGGAGCAAGTTGCATTTCCCCAGACTCCACTGTGCCAGCTAACATTTAGGGCCAGCTTCAGTAACAAGAACTGTATGTGGGTGGTATGTGTGGGAGTGTGAAGTTTTTCCTGACACAGCTTATCCGCTCCTTTGGTTCAATTACTGAACTTTGCAGCATCTCGCTGTCTGGTGCTCTTTCTCCCTGTCTCCTCCCTCTTGACAACTGTAATCATGCTTTTATTCTTGGCACTAGGAAATACCATATTGTCTTATTTTGACTGGAGATGTTCCTTACCAGAAATAAATCCTTTTCTTTCTTTCCTTTTTTTTTAATGGAAATATATCATATAATACTGTTATGTTTCTATAACTCATTCAGACTTAAGGTCTTACAGACATTGTAACAGATGACACCTTCGACAGAGGGCCACATTTAAAAAGAAAATGTGTTTTGAAGCACATACTTTTATTTTAAAATCAGAAAGATGCAATTATGTCTTTATTGAAAAGCTCATCAAGTGTATTGGATCAGCTCTCATCATGCAACCCGTTCTGAAAAGGAAACAATGAATGTATATAGCACTAGTAAGATCAAGATGTGATTTTTATGTGATTGACATGTAAAATACATGAGAAGGGTAGGCCAAGAATTGTAGCTATATCTACTGAATTACGTAATTTCATTTTTTGCCTCTTCCTGTGTTTCACAATACCATGAACATCCTTTATTGTTCCCACTCTTCATTGTTTTTGCATACATCCTGTATGGACATTTAACCTCTTGGTCACTTAAAAAACTTCAGTAATTGTGTATTTCACAGAGAATGTGTAACTGAAACCTTGAAAATTTAGATGGAAAGGCAGAAAATACAGAGAAACAAATAAACATTACTGGAAATATCTGCTTCACTGTTTGGGTAGGCTCTTCATTCATTGCCTCCTCTCCATTTCTGCTGCTTTTTACGGTATGTTTTCATTGCCTCCATCAGTTTCATTGGGACTCCAAATTACATCAATGGGATTTTTCAAATATCTGTCAATAGCAATGATGGTTTATTTAGTTTAGCCCTGGTAAGGAGCTCAGCCCCACACAGCCACTTGCTCACACACCCCTGGCAGGATGGAAGGGAGAATCAGAAAAAAGTGAGAAAACTTTTGGGTTGAGATAAAGACAGTTTAATAAGTAAATCAAAAGTTGTGCACACAAGCAGAGCAAAACAAGGCATTTGTTCACTACTTCACATTGACAGGCAGGTGTTCATTCATGCCCAGAAAGGCAGGGCTTCATCATGCATAATGGTTACTTGGGAAAACAAAAATCATCACTCTGAATGTCCCCCTTTTTTCCTTCTTCCTCCAGCTTTTGTTGCTGAGCATGTTGTCATACAGTATGGGATGGCTCTTTGGTCTCTTGGGTCAACTGCTCCAGCTACGTGCCCTCCAAACTTCTTGTTCACCTCCAGCCTACTTGCTGGTGGGGTGGCATGAGGAGCGGGAAAAAAATCTTGGTTTTGTGTAAGCTCTGGTCAGAAAAACTAAAACATTCCTATGTTGTGAACACTGTTTTCACCACAAATTCAAAACATAGCCCCATATTAGATACTACGAAGTGAATGAACTTTATCCCTGCCAAAACCAGTACATCCAACAAGTCAGTTAGTTTCCAAATGTATGTGAGAAACTGGTTAAAGTCATCACTTAAAATGCTCATAAAAATGTTTCTCAAATTTTCTGAGAATATTGACCCATGATGACATGGAATGAAAGAGTAATTATTTCTGTTGCGAGGGTTTGCATTTTTTAGAGGATGCCTTATTTCTATCAGTTAGGGACAGCTGACATTCCCCCAGGTAAAGAAAGAAAACACTTTTCAACAAATAATTACATCTAGTTCCTACTTCCCTGTCTGGAGATTCTTCGTGTTTCTTGATGATCAGGCTGTTTTTATTACTTTATGATACCCTTTATATGTCACCCTACTTTTGTAACACCCAGTCGACTTACAGCCTAGCAAAAATAACCTGTTCTATAGCATAAAAGGAGTGACTAAAAAAATAAAAAGGAAAGAATAGAAGGAGGGAAAGAAGTAAACACCCTCTTTATTTCAATGACTCTTTTAAATAATTTCTAATCTTGAAATTGCATTTTCAAAAGCCAGTTTGAAAATGACTGCTTCTGAATTACTTAAGAAATTAAAATCTGTTTCAAAATAAGAAGGATCATTTGCTTCTTAGTAGGAAATAGCCTTACTTGATTTTGAGATCATTATTACATCGACTAGTAAAAAAACTAATTAGAGTAGAAAAAAAAAATCTTCTAATTTAAACTGGCATAATTTCATTAAAGTAATTAGAGCTATGCTGGCTTATACCAGCTGTTAATCAACTGTGTTCTTCCAGAATCGCTCTGTTGTTAAGATAATTTCCCTTTTTTTTTATGTATTATATATTCCTTCATAACTCCTCATATATTTTATTTTCTTTTGTAATCGGTAGAATTAATTTTTTCAAAATGGTGCCATATTATCATCATACTTTGTGTTAACCTGTTTAGCTAATATATTACAGTGTTGAAGGTAGTGGTATAAACTGAATGTCTTCCATAAGGAAAACATTATGAAAAGCAAAATGTAGGCCATTGTGATGATATTTCTTAGGGTTTTTCTGTGGGATGAAAATGTTTGGGAAATCTGCTACTTAGCACTGATGATGTTAAAACCAGGACTTATAAGGATATTCTGTACAACTGCAGTGCCCTTATCCTAGGGCACTGACAGATGACTTTTCTGGTAAAATTTAATTTATTTCAGTAGTTACTAAAAAATACTCATGCCACCAAAGATTAGAGTCAGTATTACATAGCTGCATTTCATTCTTCCCTATACCAGTGTTTTGGAACACTGGAAATCTGAACTTTGAATTTTTTTAAATTGGAAAGTTGAACCCAAACTCTCATTTTCTTGACATCATCTTGACCAAAAATTTCAGTGGTCAATAAAAAGTGTGAGTTATGGTAGTTGCATATTTAAACTGCTATTCCAAGGGTATGTGTTTGTTGTCAATATTTTATTTTATTCATAGAACTCCCTCTGGTGGATTATGTATAATATGAACATACATGGTTTATTGTTTAACCAAAAAAAACAAAGAAAACCTCTAAAGAATATGACTGTAGAGGCTAATTCTATGACTTTAAATACTAAAATATTTCAGTTAGCATTATACATATATATTATTTATCTTGATAGTAGTTATATATATTTTTTCTTGTAATTCTCACAGTACATCCGGAGGTTTTTTGCGTATGTGTAAAGTTGATATGCTTTACCGTGCAAAGGAAAGTTTATTAAAAAAAACAATCAACCAAACAAACCAAACAAAAACCAGTTCTAATAAACCGCATAGTCTAACTCTACTAACCTGAAAGTAAACTGAAGTATGAAATACCCTTGACTATGTTTAATGCTTGGTGAAGGCTGATCTCATGCTGATATAATTAATTTGTTCTAATTAAGAAAAACAAATATTACGGTTACCCTTCATGCCAAATTGCTGGTTTTTTCTATCCTTTTCCCATCATACAAGTTCTGTCTCTATTCTCGCCTGATTTGACATATAGCGGAGCATTGACAGAAAAACGATTTCCATCGTGGTGTTTTTAAGTGATTCTAAGGTCAGTACATTTCTAAATTCCTTGAGAGAAAGTCCATCTAATTATTCTGTGGTATTATGATATTATTATATTGATTTTTGTTTTAGTCAATGTTTTCATCATCTGTAATTTGGAAGAAAATTAAAATCACTGCTGATAAAGTCTATGGGTTATAGGAGATTGGTAGGGTAATAAATAATCATGAGAAACAGCGACCATGGAGAACTGCCTGAACTGATTACTTAACAGTAACAAGCTAATTATTTTTTAATGTGCCCACAAGTGAGTTATATACCCTAGGGTAAAAATGAAGCTGTTGGTAAGAAGACCAGGAGAAGAAAGCTAGAGTAATGAGCAAGAAACTCAAATTGAAGTGCTGTATAATTATTGTACTAATGCTAAGACAACAGCTAACTAGAAAAGCTTTTATTAGTTCATGTCTGGAACTAGGTTTAATACAGGTAACAACTTTACTATTGTGCCCCTCTTCTACAGATATGAGAGAATATGGCTTATTCATTATAAGAAAGGAAATGAGAAGTGAAAGTGGTAAATGGAGTGACAGGCAGGGAAATAATAAGGGATAGCACATATGAAACAGGTTCTGATGAACTGAAAAGGGAAGAATATTAAAATAGAGAAAAAGACCTGTAAGAGACTGCCAGAACTTGATTTGTAAATGGATGCTGTTGTCATTAAGTTGCAAAAGTGAGAGAGATTATTACGGATTGTCGTTACAGAAGATTTGAACTTAATGTAGGAAATAAATATTGCTAATAAAAGTAGGGGCTAGGCATTTCTGGATGTAGTAGCTACTAAGTTTCTTTACCAAATAGTTACTAAACCAAGGTAAATTCATGACCTCATGATATGGGAGAATCACTGCAACACTGATTGTTGAAGATAGAATTAATTCAAGTGATGATGAGCAAACTTTAATTAAAACAAAGGGAAAAAGAAGTTATTAAAATAAACCCAGTAGATTAAGGGCTAAGATCTTGAACAGATTTAGGTCTTTAAACCAAAAATAAAATAAACTTTGATATAAAACTGCCAGGATTTTGTATTCCCAGAAAGAGGAAAATAGCTTGTAGAGAGGGGTTCTAACAAAAAAATAGTTGTCTGGAAAACAAATTAAAAAAAAAAAAGAAAGAAATGAGCTGAGAAAATACAAGTAATAAGAAAAAGTATCAGTGCAGAAAGAGTAAAAATTGGTAAATACAGACATAAAGAGGGAAGTGTCAAAAGCATATTTAAATTATTTCTTTTTAATGGATTAGCAGTAATTAAGTAAATGTTATGAAACTTAACAGAAACCCAAACTTGCTTTTAATAATTACACTGATTTCAAACATGTAAACCAAGGCAGGATGTGCTTCAAGAAAAACTGAAGTTCTTGAAAGGAAAGTTACCACAATGAAGACGAAGGTAAAACTCAGAGTTAAAAATATATGCTACTGACAGATGTGTATGTATGTGTCTGTGTGTGTGTGTGTCTGTGTATATATATACATACCGTATACATATATTGATGTGTGTGTACATACCAACATGTATATATACACAAGTGCAAACGCATGAGGTTTACTAAATACAGCTCATGTCAGACTTATCTGACATCTTACTTTAATATGAGGATTGAGATTTCTTAGAAAAAGGAAATAGAATGGAGCTCATAAATTTGCCTTTCAGTAAGACGGTACGTACTAGCTGGACATTTTAGCTGCAGAAGATGAATACAGGAATAGATAAAGAACCCCCTTCTGCCTCAGTGTAGTACTTTGGCAAAAATAAAGGGCTTATCTCTGGATGCGACAGTGGATTTTGGAATACTTTGTGTAATTCTCATGTCACTATTTTTAAATAGCTCTTGACATTTGGAGGGTGTGAAGAAAAGAGACACACGGGATTACAGGACAAAACAAAATGTCTTGCAATAAGTGTCTTAAAGTGCTTAGGCTGTTTCAGGTTATTAAAAATAAGACAAGACAATGTACATGATTATAGTGTAACTCCTCGGGGAGAAACTAGTGTGAACTAAAGAGCTTTTTAATCCAGTTGAGAAATCTTAGCAAGAGCCAATTCAGTTTAGACAGATTGGAAATAAAGTACACTTTTCTATCAAGAAGAATGCTTAAACACTGGAATAAACTGGGAGAAAAGTGTTGAATTCTCCATCTGTAGTTATTGTTATCTCACGATTGAGTGCACTTAAATAAAATCTAGTCAAAGCAGAAATTATTCTTAGTCCCAGGGTAATTGATGAACTGTATGTGAATATATTTGATATACAAGAAATTAGATTAATGATCTAACTGATCTTCTTGGCTTTAGTTCTAAGTATCTATGACATGCTAATCTATTTGTTTCCTTATTAGTGCTTGATATATCTCACATCTTTTTAAAAAAGATGCAACAGAGAAGCAGGCTGCCTTTTTGTTAGTCATAAATACTGAAAACTGAACAAAGTGGAGCTGTATGACATGAAGGCCAAATTCTCCTTAACAAGTAGCTCAGCAGAGGGAACATTTTGGAGTTCAGGGTGTCATCAGAGAGTTTTTGCTAAATGAGAAATCCACAGTATTAGAGAAGATAGGAAGTTCCTTAGCGGAGTAGGAAGCAGATGGACAGCCAAAACTTAGAGACAACAGATAAAATACTTTTTTCTCATAGGAGATATGTAGAATTTGTTGCAACACAGAAGTATATTGTGGTTCAGACAACAGGAGGATAGTTTGTTTTGGTGTGCTTGGGAAGGGAAAGTTGCAAGGAATATATTTCTCCATTGATTCTGAAGCCTTTAGTATCTAACCATTCTTTTGAAGCTCTGATTGTCAAGCTTTCAGTACCATTGAAGTAGGACACTCACATGTAGCCTTAAATAAACAATTTTATTATTTATTTAGTTTAAAGAATAATTTAATATATGGAATAAAAACCTTCTGTACAGAAGTATGTAAAATCTCAGTATTTCTGATACTGGAGAAAAGAACTACTTTGATGTTATGTATTAAAAACTATCCAAGTTTAAATTCAGATTTACCTCAGTAATTTACCTGAGATACAATACCTTTAGCTGCTGCCATTATATCACAGTGATAATAAAGAACAGTTTCCTTTTCACTAAAGAAAGAATTGTAAGATTTGTTTAAAGCTAAAATATTTCTAAGGTGTATGTATAAAAGACAGTGCAAAGCCTGAAATTTCCTTTTTTCTTGCATTCTTGGGAATTTATCTTTCCATACAAATTTTATCTTTTCCATCATTACAGCCATGTAATATATGTAAAATATGCAGCATCATTTAAACAGAATTTCAATGCTGTTGCAGAATTCAGATGGTAAACTTAGTTTGTCTTTATACTAGTAGAAACAATAGTGATGCTTTTTTTGTGTTCTGCATCTATTAATGCCTTTAGAATTGTCTATCTGGAACTGAAACCCACTGTAGAAAATGATATGACATTTGAGCAACAAAATTTACTGCTATTTCTAAGATGTTTAAATAAAAAAAATAGCATTAAAAAAAAGTCCATACAGCCTACATCTGTTTTTCAGTTCTCATTACAAACATCATCATGTAATGATGTAATGAATAGCTTTCTCCCAATATAATAAATGTAAAATCATCCATTAATTCATACCTAAACCACTGAAAACTTCATATTCACCTTTCAAGATTCAGAGTATATTTAAAGAGGAAGAGTTATCTTGCATGACTTTGTCATATTAATGTTAGTTTCCTAGTCTAAGCTTGGTGTCCAGGCCTCCTTTGTCATCAGTGGAGAAATAGAAGCTTCTCCAAAGGACATTTAAATTCCATCTGTCTTCAATCTCAGGACAATAGCTACTCAGAGATTAAATATCAAACATTTCTTCTTCATGTTTGATAAATAAGTTGGACTCATCTATCCACATTTTTAATTAACTTACCCCAAATTCATCTAGATGTTTCTGTTTGCACATTCAGAAGTTTTGGAAAATACTGCTGGTCATAATATCTTCCAAGACTTAATTCTGTCCCATGTATGGTGGTTTTGTTTGTTGTTTTTTTTTTTTTTCCCTTTTACTGTAAACCTGTCAAAAAAAGTAGTTCAGCCTATTCCTAAGAATAAATACAGGGTATTTCTTTTTGCTAAATTTCTTGAAAAGGCAATTACCTATGAATATATAAGATGGTATGATCAAAAATGCTGTAATACAGAATTGAGTATTCAGATGCCAGAATCAAAGCTTCATGTTCAGCCTTGATTTGGAGTACTTACACGTATACATTATGATTCAATCTTTAATTACAGACATACATAATATTTTCCATGAAAATATTATTTTTCTTTCAACATGCAAGATAAATAGAAGCAAAGGACTCTCATCCCATTCCTAATAAGCAATTCGTAGGTACGTGGTGCTTATGGAAACTGGATATTACATTTATTTAGATACACTACTTTTTTGTAACATTTCTTCTGTGTAATATTAAATAATTTAAACTACACTTTTTCTACAAAAGTTCACTAAAATAGTATGTTTTACTTTGTAGTTACATTGCTTGAGGCCTTGGATGAGAAATCATTATATGGGAAATGTAAGAGCCTTTATTTTGGGATACTGGATGTATTTGTAATGCTTTCAGCAGTGTAGTCCCAAGCTTTTCAAAGAGGGCTTTTTGGAAAGTTGTAGTCTTTTTGCCTCTATATGTTCTCAGTGTTTCTTTTTCTGTTTTATACAATGAGGATAATAGAACTGCTTAATTTCTAAGAGAAAGTATGAAGAAAAAGAGATTGGTGAAATACTCATACATGGATGGATTGCACCACAGAAAAGTCAGTTAGGTAACTGATGAATTTTGTTTCTAATAATTGCTTAGCTTGGAATAAATTTTCTTGGAGAAATGTGTTTCACAATAGGAATAAAAAAGAATATTAAACAGGTTGGTGTTTATTGATCATTGTCCATACAGAAACACTGGATGTGATTGATCATTTAAGGGTTGGGGATTTTATTACAAAATGTGATAGCAATACATAACCATAGTACCAGAAAATGAGCACACACATCGAGTGAAAACAAATCTTGAGTTACACAATTATTTTGCACTTAAGCAAAATACAATGTTCTCTAATTTATTTTGCACATTTTAAGCATTTAGGCAAGATCTTCAAATACCAAGCCACATCACGTATGTTTGGAGTTTTGTTAGGTTTCTTCAGCTGGCTTCGGTGTGGTTGTAGAATATGGTAGATGTGTTTGTGAACACGCAGTTAACATTGAGTCTCCAAGATCATCAATGAATACTATGATGGTTATATAAAAGGTGGCTTCCACATCCTCATTTATGAAGAAGAGTGAGCAATGGTTGTTCCATTCAAAGGGTAACGTTCTTGCTAATGGTTCATTCAATTCCTGCATGCAGAGTGTTGTTAAAATTCCTGAACAGACCTGGCCCTGAGGTACAGGACTGTGACCAGTCCCTATCCAGATATAGCACCATTACTACAACCTGTTTGTATTTCAATGTTGAGATTGCTTTGTACACGTAGAAATCCTAAGCACCAAACACAGACTTCTGAATTGGGCTCTGGTGCCCAGATAGTCAAGAAGTTGTCAAAGCATCAAAGTTCTTTTCAGTGGTTTCAGATTTCAGTGGAAAAGGTCATTCTTTGAAACAAAGACATTACATTCTAGTGGTGCATATAGTTCTGCATAAATAAGCATAGTTACTCCATTTTCATTAGTTGAGTAAGCAACAATTTTTTATTTGCTCTTTGGACAATATTTATTCAGCACATCTATTTGTTTTTAAAGAAGTGGGTTACAATTTCACTCACTCATTTCTATATTATAATAGAAAAGCTCTTGTGGATTGATTTAAGAAAAGTGAGGTATAAGCACCATCATGTATAATACATTTTTAGTTGTCAACACCTGCATGTAGGAAAAAAAAATTGTTTTCATTTCCATTATGTATCTCTATGCAACATACTCTAAATAAACACAATTGTTAGCCAATACCTAGAATACAGTAATTGTGAAAAATGCACTATTTTATTTTTCTTTTCTTCTTATTAGCAAGTGTTCTTTTCTCAGTCTGTCAATGTTATATGCTTTATAATTATACAAAATGTATCTAGCAGCTTTCTAGCATGCTGAGATCAGAGATTCTTAAGATGAGAAAGCTTTGGGAAGGGGGCTTACAGGTTTATTTAACTAATGAATGCAAGAGACAAAACATCCTGCATTACTTCATGTTAATGTAGATTTAATAGATAAATGTAAACAAGAATTTCTTTCCTAGTTGTTCATTTTCATGACTTTCTCATCTTTTAGACTGTGATCTGTACTAGCGGGTGCTGCTTCAATATGATTGCACTACCAAAACCTTTTACTTTTACATTGCCCAGTGTATATTTAATTCTCATTTCTGAATTAACATCAGATAGAATTTTAGTTTAATCGGATTTGTGGAGTATTCTGCACAAGATTAAGGATGTTAATTTGTAAATAGAAGAATTTTGTTCAATTTTTTTTCATTTTATTAATTCTTTTTATTGTGAATCCAATCTGCAGCCTTGGTGCAGACCTTAAGCTTTTGTGTCCATTGGAATATTTCATTATCCTCAGATTAAATAGGAAAGAAGGACTCTTAAGTTCTACCACCTTATTCTGTGAATACATCTTCATTAAATTGTTACTTTTGACAAGTACTTTTTTTGAGGTCACAAAAATAGTTTTTTATTTACCTTTTCTATTTCAGTTCAACAATGATTTAATTAAGATTATACAGTTTTGCAAATTTAATCATGAAAATGTGTATCAAACACAAGTAATCTTTCTGAACCTTCTCCGAGTAGTGTGTTTCCATCAGTGTCTGTTGTGTTTTATCTTCTGACACCAGCAGTAGAATTTTCTAGTCTTTTCTGTTTACAGTAAGTTGCCTTGGCAAGGCTGCTCAAGAAATTAATCTAACATGATTTATAAAATAGATCTTATGGGGAAGACACAGATACTTAAAAAAACCTCAGATTTTTCCTCTGCTTTATTGATATTAATTTGAAGTCCTGCTAATCCTGACATGTTATTTTATACTTCTGATAATTTAAGTTGTTATTCCTAAATGCAGGAGGTTTCACAGGTATACTGTAACTTCCGGTATAAGTACTGGTGTCCTTGTGTGCATTTCGGAGAGTGTCAGGGAATTCCTTTTATACCCTCTGGGAGGGTGCAGCAAGGCAGGGCTGTGTTCCAAAGTGGTTCCAGAACTTGGTAGATTAATAGAATTGCAGAGAGTCTTTTCCATTTATGAAACTACGTGATACTAAGTGATACTAATGTGTCACTTCTGTTTGCAATTAAAGAGTTGAGGTGTGACCTCTGCTTATGTTTGTTAGTTAACTTATTTTTTTAAAAAGAAATTATATAAATTAGCAGAATGTGTTTGTTTAGAACTGCAGTTTAAAAAAACAAAACAAAACGTGCCGGTGTTGGTGATGGATTAGTATAGCTTGGTGCAAAGTCTTCAGTAGGTCTAGACCTGTCAGGTTTTTTTTTTGTCATTGTAAGAACGATGTTTTGTGCTTGACAGCAATATAATTGTTCAGAATGTGAAGTGCTGTGCACTGCTAACATTAATAAAATAAATATCCCGCTCTTCAAACCCTTTCAGCAGAATTATGTCTAGTCAGTGTAGCTGCTGTTTGCAGTAGGCTTAAACAAAGCAGAGAAAAACCTTATGATGCTGCTGTTGCATCCAGATGGGAAAGGCAATTGCTTTCCCCAAAATACAAAGGTTTAAGAAAATTAATAGTTTCAACTGTGTTTCATTAAGTGTTTGGGTTTTTTTTTTTTTTTGGTTTTTTATTTTGGTTTCCTTATGAGAATATGTGAAGATATAAGATGTTAGGAAAAATACCAAAATGGAACAAAAAATTAAATACATGGAAAATATCACGAGAAAATTTTTCTTTACAATTTTTTGCTGCTAAAGCTGGTTTACCATTTTAGGTTTTGTTTTAAAGACATGTGGATAGCAGAAAAGCTGAAAGATAATTTAGTGATATTGTTCACATTACTGGAACAGAAGAAAAAAAAGGAAAATAAGGCAGATGGTTTGAATGACATGCAGCTCTAGTCAATGTTATCAGTTTTTAATTGTATAGGCTCGCTACTGAATCTATTCAAAATTCTTCTTCTGATGAAATTTTGTGCTGCATCTGTACAAAAACTAACCATATATTCTGTTGCATTAGCCAACAGGTTGTAAGAAATTATTAGTCCCCTCTGCTCAGGGCTGATGATGCTTTAACTGGAATGCATTTTCCAGCTGGTGGCATTTCAAGAACAAATTGGACCAGCTATGCAGCTGAAGCAGGAAGTACATAATAATACATGAGGAAAACATGATGGAACATTCATGAGGAGAAGAAAGCTAAGAGGGATTCAGTATTTTCAGCTACGTATCAGGGCTTATAAAAAAGACAAGATCATTCTCTTCTAGAATTCGCACAATGAGAGGATGTGGGGCAACACTGGGCAACAGTCCCCAGATGCAATTTCCAAGTGAAAAACATTTCTTCACAATGGTAGTAGTACTCATTGTAGAACTTTTGTCAAGGAGGCTGTGTAATCTCTGTGCTTGGAAATATTCCAAGCTAGACTCAACTATGTTTGAAATTAGGCTTGGTTTGAGCAAGGGCTGGGCTAGATGACCTCCAGAGGTTTCTTTCTATGATTCTGTTTCATCAGTCAACCTGATATATTGAGTATAAATTTACTACATTTCATTATTGTCCAATCAAGGAAAAATGTAGTTTTCACAAAATAATTGGATGTAATTCTTTGTGACATTCTGTACTTTCAGTACTATTTATTCCACCATTAGTGATCTTTATTTTGCTGTTTATTTTCATGAGATTAGAACTATGTTTAAGATCAGAATCAAAACCCTACAGTGGTATGTCTTTAGTGTGGGTATATACGTATATGCGTATACATATACATGCACATATGCCCATTTACTTTGTATATATATGTATCTTTGCTGTCTTACTGATCAAGCTCCAATTACAAAACCCCACAGTTTAATCAATAATATCAATAATTTTGTATTTGCTCTTCATGTCATTGAAATTAAGATGGTTTAAAAAAATGCAGTAATTCTTGTAAACTGTGATTAAGTAGTAGCCACTAGACAGGTGTCTTTGTAAATTAAGCTCATTCTGCAGGTAAATTTATATTCAGAGAAATATGAAAAGAAACTTATTTTTTAATCTATTGGTTAAAAAGCCAAACCTCAGTGTGTAGTGTAACTGTAAATTTTACTTCATTACTCTAGTGCAGTTCCATAATGGGCAAACTGTGGAGTTAGTAAGTAGTGTAGCACACAAAAATTAAGATACATATTTAGAAAATAACAACTTGTACATATAATTTCTCCACATAAGGGAAGACTGTCAAAACTGTGCAAATCACTAGCTATAATGAAACTTTAACTTCTACCTCTGACAAGATTGTGTCCAAAACCAATCAATCTTCCATCAGCCTAGTGCTCTTCATAAACACTGAACACACTGATCATTTTGATTCTAAAGACATGAACCATGTACTGACACAGAGCAAGCACTAAAAATAGTGCTAAACATCTCTGCTAGTCTTCTGAGAATTAGCATTTTAGAGACATCCAACCTTTTTCTTTAAGCCAATTTAATTCAGCTGTAAAACCTACTCAAAGTTCATTCTGATGGTTGTTATTGCTTTGCTTATGTTTAGACAAAATCTGAGGTAGAGTTGTGAAATTCCTACAGGTGGTTAAAAATTCATATTAATTAGGGTTTGATTATAATTTTTGAAAGGTATGATTCAAGAATTTATTCCAAAGTACATCTGGTTGTTTTCCTATTTGCAGTGAATCTTAGAAATTTATTGCCATAAATTTCTCATAAAAGTTGTTATCACAATATGCTGCTACAGAAAGGAATTTGCTTGTGTGTTTTGCTTCTTACAAATTTAAAACATACCATCATAGATGAATGAATTCCTTAGAATAAATTCCTGAATTAAAATAAAGTCTTTTGTAGTTAAACTGCATATGAATAACATATGTTTGAATAATCTTAGTTTTTAACTTTCTTAATCTGCTGTATCCATCAGGACCTGGGATGTATCGCAACTGACTTACTTATCATACAGTTGGTAAAAACCTCTTCCCTTTTAGGAGTGATAGGACGTATCTGGAATATATTTTGGAAATGAATTACCGAACTCATTACATCTTAAAGTTCTTTTGTAAAATGCCTGCTGGAAAAAGTTAATACATGAAAATGTAGTTACTTTGATTCTTTTTCATTCTGAATATTGCTGTATGATGAAGTAGAAATGCAGAATTCTACTTCAGTAGAATTACTCTCTAGTTTTATGTTTAATTAAAACTGAGAAGAGAGAAGAGCAGCCAGAGTTTATCATCACCTTCAGCTTTTCAGTAAATTTAATGTTAGCTGAAAATTCGCTTATCTTAAATAAGGTTGTATTTATTATGTACTATCTTTCTTACTAGAAAAGAAAAAAATGTGCTTGAGAGAAACTGACAGGTATGAAATGTCAATTTTTTTAATCCTGTATCCTTACCATCTTATTCTTGCTCCTATTTCTACTCTTACTATGTTTCTTTTATAAATAAGCAGTTTACAGAAAGAACTAACATTGAGTATGTTGCAATGCACAATTTGTCCAAGCTGGAGCCTTGTGGTCCTAGTTCAGAGATATTTTTTTCTTGGTGGTATTCACAGGATGAAAGTGTGCAGTTAAGTTATGCTATGTGTATACCCTGTGCTGAGACAAATTAGCAAATTTAAGTTGAAATGTAAATACCCAGAGTTACTTGGAGGAGGGATTAGTCTGTGATGTGAAGGTGGGGAAGCACAGAACTCAAAGCCATATAGCACAAATGCACCACATTTAGTTCATCAAGCGGACCCAGTTTAGTCCACTCTCTTCTGTCCATTCAGAATTAAGGCAGTTAAACCTTTTTTGATTTTTTTTTTCCTGACTTAATACAGCTGGAATGGTAGAGGCTTCTCCTAAGAAACTGTATCCCAAAGAACTAGTATTACGTAGGGTTCTAAGTCCAATTAAGATGACTAATTTAAGATTTGAAAATTTTAATATCTCATTAATTGTCTTGATTTAATAGTCAGCCCAGTATCTATGGTAAAAATGATGATGCATAGAAATATGTTCAAAATCAGCTTCAGTGGCAATGCCCTGAGTAATATCTTGTTCATGAACCTTCGAATATTTTCTTGAGAGCTGATGAAAAGGATTCATTCAAAGTGAGGCTTGTCTTATGCCCTACAGTTTCTCAGATAGATATTTGGATTACTAAACTGAAGCACAGGCATCATACTACTGGTACCAAATACTTTGTGAAGATTTTGTGCCTTGCCAAGAGGATTGATACTCCGTAATGTGAGTATCTTCACTGCATATTTAAAGAATGGGATTTAAAAATTGCTGGTAGACACCCTGTTTCCTTTTGGCAGTTTCAAAGTAGCATCCTCTTCACTGTTTAATGACTGTTTCTGTTTAATGTTGGGCTTTGCTCATGCACTGCATAGGGAACCTGAGCAACCATTCTGGCTTTTGGATTCTATTCTTCTCAAAACATTAAAACCAAGAATGTGTAAGGCTGAGATAAAACAGGTTTAATATAAATGTTCAAGGTAGATAAAACAAGATACAGAAATTTAAATGAATTGTTCACAATCATATTTCCTACCAAGGGTCTTATACCACATATTAACAAACCCCCCCCCCCACCAGCTCGCGAGTCTTACTCATGTTTG
>NW_010406856.1:0-8721 GCF_000710305.1 Buceros rhinoceros silvestris | reverse complement strand
CATTTAACAAACCCCCCCCCCCCCCTTTTTTTTTCTGTAGATAAGTCAGAATAATTATCTCAAAAATTATGTGAATGCTGACATATCACTAAGACTATTTGGTATTGACCCAAGTATTCTGAAGAAAATGTTAGCTGTCATATTTAACCTAACATCTAAGTTGTCCTTGGTAAGAGATAAATGGAAGCTAATAAATGTGACAGCAGTGAAAGAGCAGACAGAAAAAAAGAAAATCCCACAAAAAGCCAGACGTCAATTAGCTTGATTTATGTATAAGTTGGTTAAACTTTCTTAAAGGAGAATAGGCAGAAAGATGGATTAAAAAAAATGGAAAAGAGTGAAACAAATTTTAATATTAGTTGCTATTATTGTATTTTGGTATTTTATAATTACTCAATTAAACATTGTCATAAATTGTATGGAAAAAGAGTAAATAATGAAATAAAATTACATCATGGTCTGTATAAAATCACTGAGGATAGTAAAAACTACAAACTGTCTCTAAGAAGTTGCAAAATGGTCTTGTGTTGCTAAGCATATAAATATTGTTAAATATTGTTAGATAAAAGTAATGCAGGTAGACAAATTATCTGTGTAAATGTGATGATGAGATCTTAACTAGCTACCTCTTATCACGGAGGGAAAAAATGCAACTTTTATTCATTGAGGTCACCTGTCTGCTTATGAGAATGTTTGCTGATCACTTAGGGTGGTTACAAAAGTAGTGGAGCACTGTGGAGTATTAGGAAAGGAACAGAAGACAAATCAGGGAACACCAAATCCTACTCCAGACCAGTGTTCGTTTGCACCTTTCATACTGCTTGTAGCTCTGGTTATCTAGTCTTATAAAGAGTATATGAAAACTAAAAAGCACTAAAAAATGGATCCGTGATGATTCCATCTAAGTAGACCTGTGAATATGTGCTACAGAGTGATCTGAATTCTGAATCCTCTGCTGTCCAGATTAAGTATAGATCCAGCAGCTTACATTTTGTTTCCATGGAAAGAAACATGCGAGGTGGGGCTTGTTGGTATTCTTCTCTCTCTTTGGATCATCTGGAGTAAAGTCATCTTTGAATGGCATTGCCATTCCAAGGGCACTTTGTTTAGTCATATCTAAGGATAATAACAGAATAAAAATTGAAAATGTGAGAAAGCCCCATATCTTCATAAGAAGGCTGTTTTGGTGGTTGTGGTGATCTTGGGGGTTTTTTGACAATGGAGGACATATGACTGTGGGAAAGGATGTAATAGACACATTAGACATAAATGGCATGGAAAGAGAGAATGGGATATTATTTCCCTCAGTTCAGGAATTGAGCTTCATCAAATCTATTTGAGCAACAGAATTAAAAGCAAACAAAAGGAAATACTTGCATTTTACAGGAATGTGCTTAAGCTGTGTGGTTGACTGCAAGGGATTTTGTGGAGATAACACCTAAATGATTGAATGTGCTATTAAAAAGAAGTCCAGAAAGTTTTTCTAAACATCTCCTGCAGGAATTCCCTAAAATCATGGATTTCCAAAATCTATGACACCCAGAGAGGATGTAAGTTTTACCTTTTAAACATCCTTCTACTCATTGCCAAAATTACATCTGGTCACTAGTCACAAACGGGCCTTTGCTTGCTCTAAACCACACAGCTCTTCTTATGTTCTGTGAGCACTTAAACACTAATTAATGCATCAGCTGTCGATAAGCTTATCTGAGTAAATACTGTATTTTTTAATGTAATGAGTACCTTCTAAAGCATTAGGGTATTAGGAGATGAAATCCTAAAATTTTAGAAATCACGATATTATTTTAAATTCTTAAAGAATGTTTATACCTCTGTTCTGCTTTAAAGTCAGCTGTGTTAGGCAGTGTAATTTCAGATGTAAATCTCATCTAGTAGTGTTCTGTTTATTTCCAGAAGAAATTATCTGTTTATTTGCATTGATAATTAAAAAGACATCCTTTTTTTTGGTATGTTATAGGAAAGGTTTAATTATGTAAGGAACCACTGGCTTTGTAGTAAATAGCTTGGGAAGTTGAGTTCAGCTGCAGTTTGCCCAGATCATTCTTTATAAAGAGAGCTGGATTTTAAAAAGCGTACAATGCTAATTAATCATGTGAGAACTTGAACACAAGCTAATAAACAAAACAAAACAAAGCAAATAACAGCGAGATCCAACTATAAAGTTCTCTTCACCTCTTCTCCTTTCCCAATAAAGAACTGATGCTAAGAATCTACTGCATGTTATAATTAGTTGACAGCATGAGATTATTTGATGGTAAGATGAAGTCTTGGAGAAAGTGAAATGTAATATCTATCCCTCCTAAATCTGAAATTTCCAAAGCACCAATAAAACAAGAGTAACTGTCAGTTTAATCAATATTATGGGCAGGATGACAAATGTTTTACATTTTGCTTCAATCTGAAATTTTGTCTTTTGGGATTCACACAGTAGGTTAATATATTTTCAGCATTCATTTAACTGGTTTTCTAGAGTGTTCTATCAAAGACAACAGCTTAATATGATGTGTTTTCAGCAGCCGTGTATCTTGACAACCACTTAAGATCTAAATACAGAGGTTATTTTACATTATAATATCTACCACTATTTTGTTGGAAAGAGTATGGAAATCACCATTGTTTATGATCAGACACCTTTGTATGAATTATTCTATTTTCTGAAATACTATGAAAGGCAAAAAGTTTCTGTTATTTAGGGGAGAAGTACGTGTGGATATTTTTATTAGCTTTATACCTTAACACTGTGTCTTTAGAATTAATCTGGATTTAATAATGTGCCTGAAGGCTGTAGATGCTGTCAGAAAGTAATTATATGTCTTTCTTCAAACCTGCTTATGAGGTGGAATCTTTGGAAGCCCCCTTTACGTAGATAGGTGGTTCTCTCTCAGAATCCTTTTTGTGTTCCCATGTTTTTCTAACTTAGAATATATTGTCTTTTATTACACTAATTAAGACGCTCAGGAGTGCTTCAAATTTTACTGGATGTTAGTTGAAAAGTAGATTTGAGTTCGATGATGGAAAACAAAATGTGTAATTATAAAGGCATGTGATTTAGGTAGTTCCCGAACTTTATATTTTCTCTGTGATAGGCTGTTTGTTTTCTAGAATGCTCTTGGAAGTTATACACTTTTTCAGTACAGTGGTCTGTTATAAATTGACCAGAAATGCTAAAGTTTTCATATGTCTCTGCTGTGATTGTTTAAATATTTGGTTTAGGCTGAAATGACTATTGAATCTGAAATAGTAACATGAACTACCATGTTTAAACATTTCACTTCTCAAACAAAACTCTAACTAAAACATTCTCCAGCAACAACACGTAGCACATGTGACACAGAACAGATATGCTTTGAGATAGCTAATGAAGACAGAAGAAACACTGTTGTTGCAAATCTTAATAGTGTGAAGAGAAACGGGCATTTTTCCTCTATGATCATGTAATTCCATATGGTTCATTGGATGAGTTTTCATTTTAATGGCTACTTATTTTTAATTCAAAGTTGGAGTACAGGATTATGAGAAAAGATTTTGCTCTAATGCTCTGACTGGGGTTTCAATTGCCTTTTGGAATATTACCTTAATTACAGTATTTATTAATAGTTTATGAAAGTAGAAGCTTTTTTTATAGACATGATCTTGCATATGCCTTCTGCATTTGCTTTGTGCAGTATTCCATCACATTTCACAGGCTAAGTAGGGTCAGGATGGGTCAGTGAATGATTGTGAGATTACCAGTGAATCTGTAGGTGCTACCAGAAGAATCAGTGTTAATTATTAAGTATCTTGTTTTCACTCCTGAACATTACAACATTGTGTTACAGGACACAGTACTGTGAATGAATCATAAAAGCAAGGCCATAACCACACAACTCTTTTTTAGTTATTAAAGACCCAAGATATTATTTTGAGTTCTTTAAATTTTGGTGCTAATGGGGTCATTAATCAGAGTGAGAAATTCATAATAAGAACTGGTATGTATGAGTGGAAGACAGGCAAGTTCAAATGGGAAATTAGACACACGTTTTAATGTTGAGGATGATTACTTCTGAAAGCTACTGCAAAAATGGCAAATTATCCATCACCGGATGTCTTTGAGATGATGCCATTGTAGGAAGCAATCTTCAGTGGATCAGGTATTATTAGGTTCAATAGAAGGGTAACTGGGTTAAAACAAAACTGGAAGAGATTCCAAGGCAATTCCCTGCTGTCTGAGGAAACCACCTCAGGTAATCCCTTCTGTAAGCTGCATCCTAAGTTATGATACTGGTTCTAACAGACCTGTTCCCTGCCCTTCCACTGGAAATCTGTTCTAGAACTTGATGCTTTGACAGCAAGATTTTTTTTTTTTTTCTGATTTCCAGCTTTTTAAATCAGATTTGATTTAGGTAACGTCCCTGTTAGACTTGTTACCCTTCATTACCTTCTTTTCATTTTCTATGCCTGTAATCAGAGTAACCAAGACGGGCTCCAGTAGGGCATAAAACTAAGTGCTAACCTTGACATGAACATTGAAAGGTTATACTTGTGATTTTCTGCATCAAAGCTTGGTTTGTGATATGATTCAAAGGCTCATTGTACCAATGGCCACACACCTCTGTAAATGGGTACCAACATCTTCCCTAGTTGTGGATTCTGCATAATGAGTGGAGTAAACTATGGCACAGTGACTGAAAGAATTACTGGTTTTATTAATCCACAGGCCTTGGCCGTAGCATACACCACAGTCATGCACAGCAACTTACATCAAATCTTGAGACACACTAGTAACCTTTGCTGAGCAACGCAATGTATAACAGTGCCGCTTCTGAGACTTATGTAACACTAATTTTGTCTTTACTCACCTTGCTTAAGATGCCATAAGCTGCAATTCAAACTCTTGGCCTCAGTCATGAGTGCTCCAGTACAGTGTGCTACCAGGGCTGATTTGATCAATAGAGGCTAACACTTACTCTGCCTGCTGTAGAATGTGTATGTATGTATGTTTCCATAAGGAAGGAGTCTTAATCTATCCGTGGATAGAGTATTCCAGCAATGGCCAGAAGCTATGGGAAGTATTGATGGATTCTTACATGAAGACATCCCTCCCGCTAAGCTCATTATTTTACCCTGGTATTATCCTGCCTTGCATGACATTGTAAGTGATGGTCCTCATGTCCTCCTATCCTACAAAATTATTCTGCTCCTCCTTCCATGGGCATACTAATTATGGAGTGGTTTATGTCCAGTGGTTACTCCAATGACTGCTTGAGCATTTTTTAGATAGAGAGTGAGAGTATTTGGACTCTTCAACCTGGAGAAGCAAAAGATCAAGGGGAATCTTGTCAATGTGTATAGATGGGGATTGAAGATGAGGGGGAGAGACTTCTCTCAGTAGTGCCCAGTGACATGACAAAAGAGAATAGACACATATTGAAAAAACATGAAATTCCATCAGAACACAAGAAAACACATTTTTACTGTGAGGGTGTTCAAACTCTGGAATACATTGTGAAGAGAGGCTGCGGAGTGACCTTCTATGGAGATGCTCAAAACCTGACTAGACAGTCTTGGATAACATGCTCTCTATCTGACTCTCCTTGAACACGGGTGTTAGAGTAGATGATCTCAAGAGCTACCTCCAATCTAAATAATTCTGTGATTCTGTGATGCACAGGTTAGGAAAGCCACTGTGGCCAGATTGTAAATTGGATGGGCTGGTCTGGGGCAGCAAGGAATATAGTTGTGTGGCAATATATATCTATATATTACAGTTTGTTTCAGCTATCCGAATAGACCGAGGTGTGAATTTCTTCCTTTCCCTATTAAATCCCTTCCTATCAGGACGGAGGGATTCCGTTAAGGTACATCGAGGTATATCGGTCCCTCGACCCTTAACAGGAAAAAAGAAAAATCATGCACGGAGAGTAAGAAAGTGAAAGTGTCATGATGGGTACTTCCCTGAAGAGTTATAGTTTAAAAGCAGTAAATTGTCATTCTGTTATCTAGGTTTGAAGGGTTGCATCCCTACTGTGCAAACAGCACAATTTAAAAAGATGGGGCAGCTCATATTTTCTGTGTTTGGGGAGTGCTAAGGGTACATCTTATACAAGTAAAAGCAGAACAAGACAATCACCAGAGTCAGTGCAAGTGTGTTTCCAAACTTTACAATATTGTGCCAGTGTGATGGTTTGCACTGTGTGTCTCTTATTTAGCATTCTCAGTCCAAAATAGCAGCCTCTGGATGATTCACAGTGCTGATCTCTTTTGCTATTTTCTTGAAATTGTGCTGAGAACCCTTCAAATGACAAATACATCAATTTGGGCCAGTTCAGGTCACAGAACATAAACATTCCAGTTTTTTAGGTCCCCCAAATGTACTCCCAGTTTCAATTAACTTTACTATGTGAGGGTAAGCTAACTAAAAAAGACCCGGGGCGGGGGACAGGGTGTGAGGGGGGGTGTTAGCAAAAAAAAAAAGGAAAGAAAAGAAGGTGGACTGATGAATAACAAGCCTGATCTACAGGCTGCTAGAGTTCTGTGTTTTCTAGATACCATGCTGTTTGCTCTCCCCAAAAAGCAGCCCCTGGTGTTCTCTGTTCCCACTGACAAGGTTCAAAGAAGTGTACACCTACGTGATCTCTTCTCACTAGCTGTCAATCCTTTGAATGCCCCAGCCTTCATGTTCTTTTCATAATGGTAGTATCAGGCTGGCATGTGGTATTGGAAGAATCATGTAGCTCTTTGGATTACATAGGGCAGATGGAACTTAGATAAAATCCGGGATTTGGCTGGAGAACCAGGCCATAAGCATATTAATAAGTACTGGTCCTTTGTGTAATGGGAATTCAGGAACCTGAGAAGTCCATCCTCCTTAGGAAAGAAGAAACACAAGAGGACAGGTTTTGCAAATGGGCTGTATGATACACAGTTGTTTGGGAAAACTGGGCATACAAATCAAGAAGGCTGAATTCAGGGTTGTTCAGCAGCAATAATTCCAGAATTAAATGAAATAGCTTAGGGCTTGACCAAAATCAAAATTGGCTTTCAGGTCTTTAGCACTTCAGAAATTATACTGTATGATTTAATATGGAAATCAGATGCACTATTTATTCCTTTTTTAAAAACGTTTTTATGAAAACTTAAGTTCTAAACTAAAAGCAGTGTGGGCTTAAAATATTCGTTGATTTTAGTGATGTACTATTTAAGTGAAAGGCCGGTGTACAGATACCTTTTTTCAACAGTATTTTATGCATTTCTATTTTTTCTATCGGAAAGGCCGCAGCATCAAAATTAATAAAAAGTAAAACATCTTAAATAAAACTCCTGCATCCAAATCCCAAAAAACTGAAAAATATTTCACTGCCATGGCAACTCTGATATGAGTTCTAAATAGCACTCTTGGAACATGACATTCTTTGTCAAGGTATGAAAGTATTTCCTCTTTTTTATGATACTGAAGAAAATGTTCTCAGGTTTTTCCCCACAACTGATTAGTGAAATCAGTGACATAAACAGCAATTGGAACTAACTTTTCCAAGGTAACTTAATTGCATGTGAAATAATGATCATTACAGGTCTTGATTTAAAAAAAAAAATCAAATTCACTTGTATTGATAACATCATTATAAATATATATGTAGTAGAATTTATTCTTATTAGATTACATTTGGGAACAATCTAATTTCATTAGAGCATTTATGTTCCTATGATGCACAATCTGTCGGCTCAGATATTCGAGTGCTTGCTTACCTACCTTTAAATACGGACATGTTTTGTTTATGTGACTCTACTCTGCCAATACTTTCTGGTCATTTTATTCTACTCCTGTGTGCTGCTGAAAAGGTTCAAAAATGAAATAGTTCTGCTGTGAAAATGCTGTGACCCCACAGCAATGGTTATTGCATGATCATTTTGAGAAAGTGGAAGGGCAACCAAGTGAGCCATAGCTTTCTCCAAGTGGGTTCAGAGACTTTCATACTTTCTATTGTAAGCTACCTCTTCTAATTTAAAAGCAAAATCCACTACTCTACTTAATTAAAATATAGCAATTCTTGCTGAAGGGAAAGGCTAAGTGAATGACCCATGCAGTAGAGGCATTAGTTACAGCCCAGTTGATCTTACGAGATTTATGAAACAGTGGAGACCAGATCTAGAAAGCTTCTTAAGTATCAGAGTCAAAAGTTAGAGGTCCTGAAAATTCATACACCTCTGTCAGATAACCTTGGATGTGCTTAAACACTGAGTACCCTTATTCTCAGAATGGTTTCTCAGCACGTGAGGACCTAAGCATTCCTGAAAACGCTCCATTAGAGCAGGACTGAGTAGCTCAATTCATATCTTGCACCTTAATTTCAGGAGAATTTAAAATGTATCTCATTTATCCGTAAAATTTTGACCCGTAGATTGCAGACATCTTTTGTATCCTGTTTCCTAATGTGCAAAAAGGAAGACCAATGATAGTTTTTAAAAAAAGGCAGATATTTTTCCACAGTAAACGTATATATATTATTTCTGTTAACAGAAAAAACTGAGCCATTGAAATATGCTTTGCTGCTCCAAATGAGATGAATCTCAAGAAATTAAAATGTGATCTGGAAACTTCTAAACACTCAATTTAGGAAGTGCTAAATACTTAAAGGAGAGAATTTTTAGCTCTGAAGGTCAAGAACCTGGATTTTATTGCTGTTTTATTTATTTAAAATATATATAAATATACCATATAAA
>NW_010406855.1:0-5305 GCF_000710305.1 Buceros rhinoceros silvestris | reverse complement strand
AATGGCCTTTGGCTTTCGGCCACTTGCGGACTTGCTCCGTGCTCCATGCCTGCATTTGTACCTAGCTCTGTGTGTGTATTTGTGTCTATTCATACGTACGTCTTGCATTTCAGGAAAATGTTTATTGGAGGCCTCAGCTGGGACACCAGCAAGAAAGACTTGACAGAGTATCTCTCTCGGTTTGGTGAGGTTGTGGATTGTACAATTAAAACAGACCCAGTCACTGGGAGGTCAAGGGGATTTGGGTTCGTGCTCTTCAAGGATGCTGCCAGTGTGGAGAAGGTGGGTGGATTTCCTTTCAGTCGACGACACAAAGCCTGCCTGCCACTGTAGTGATCTGAGACTTTGTTTCCTTGCGTGCTTCTTAGGTATTGGAACTGAAGGAACACAAACTGGATGGGAAGTTAATAGATCCTAAAAGGGCAAAAGCTCTAAAAGGGAAGGAGCCACCAAAAAAAGTTTTTGTTGGTGGACTGAGTCCAGATACATCTGAAGAACAGATTAAGGAGTACTTCGGTGCTTTTGGCGAGGTATGGTACAATGGCATATAGAAACAGCTCTGAATTTTGAATGTAGTGTTGCCACTCTCTTAAGATAGAATATTTGTGAGGAAAGAGCTGCTCAGGCTTATAGAAAACTGGGGATTGTTGAAAACATATGTGTGTTAATGATTCCATAAATGGGCTGATGTATAGCTGTAGACATTGGAATGCTGAATGGTTCTGGTAGCATAAAAAGTTGCTTACAGATTTTATGCAGTACTGATTGGTACTTTTGATTTCAGATTGAAAACATTGAGCTTCCTATGGACACAAAGACAAATGAAAGGAGGGGCTTCTGTTTTATTACATACACAGATGAAGAGCCAGTAAAGAAGTTACTAGAAAGCAGATACCATCAAATTGGTTCAGGCAAGGTCTGTAAGTTCTCATTCTTCGCATGTGAAATAGAGCATTTCTGTAGTCTTCTCTGAAAGCAACTCACAAAATGGTCTTGAAATTTTTGGATGAGTTAAAGAATTTTTGTCTTTACAGTGTGAGATCAAAGTAGCACAGCCCAAAGAGGTATACAGGCAACAGCAGCAGCAGCAGAAGGGGGGAAAAAGCAATGCAGCTGGTGGACGAGGAGGTGGAAGGGGGCGTGGACGGGGTGAGTGCTGTCGATGTTAAAATTGATGTAAATGCTTAAGTGTCTTTACCAAACGCTGGTGTTTGTAGATATTGCAGGTTTCGGGCTGCATGCGATCTCCTGTTTAAATTGAATATGGAAAACATCCTGTTAGTAAACAGCGTTTTGGTAGTTGTGATTGCTTGTGAAAGCTTAAGAATCTCTGCTTGCATTCAGATGGTTAGGTGGCGAGCTGGATGTAGGGTGCTTTTGTATACCCACAGTTAACAACATAACTAAATGCAGTTACCCTTTCATGTGAAGAGACATGCTGTTGGTTGGCTCATGGGCAAGAAACCCCAGGCTGTTTACTAAACAAGAAAGTCAGTTTGCTAATACCTTGCAAATAGATGAGAAGCAGTGAGCTGTTGTGTTACAGATTAATGCATCTCAAGTTTTAAAGTCAAGCAGCTGCAACCAACACAAATGCAGTAAAGCTGATCCTGTGGTATGACTTCATGATCAAGCAATTAATGATCCAAATGGAAGGATAGTGCATGCCTTCAGTGCTGTGGTGTTTTGTTTTTGCTGGGTGTTTTATGAGCAGGACTACATGCTGTCTTCCTCTGATGTTGTTGGGGGTGATCTTATGACTGAACTCTCAGTTCTTTTCAGAAAATACTTTTATTGAGTGCTTGGGAAGGTAGGAGGATTCTTCCAGGTAACAGTGCTGGCATAGAAAGATTGCCATAGAAAGTTAGGAATGCGTTAGTAAGTTCTGTAACTTAAAAATGCTATACTTGGTTTCAGGTCAGGGACAAAACTGGAATCAAGGATTTAATAACTACTATGATCAAGGATATGGGAACTATAATAGTGCTTATAGTGATCAAAGCTACAGTGGCTATGGAGGATATGACTACTCTGGCTACAACTATCCCAATTACGGATATGGGCCAGGATACACAGATTACAGTGGTAAGTGTCTTTGATCTCATTACAGGTAATAATAGTGTGCATCTTTAAACAGGGTGCTCTTGTTCTATAACGTTTCTTTGAACACACGGGTCTAAAGAGTAGCCTTGTTGGTTACTGTGTGGGAACAGTCTCCTTCAGAGTATTGGATGGTAACGATTCTGGGTTGTGTTTCCCCACCCCATCCCATGTTATCTGCAGGTCAACAAAGCACATATGGAAAGGCATCTCGTGGTGGCGGCAATCACCAAAACAACTATCAGCCGTACTAAAGCAGTACCTAGTACTTGAGGAGACAGGTGTGTACGTGAGTGCAGGGTCCACTCTTGTATGTGTACTCTAATTTAAAGATCAATAGACAAATGAAGAGTAAAAACTTACATAGCATGACTTTTCCTTTAATTAAGCTTTTGTTAACTTAAAACCCCCATTTTTTTTAAACCAGCTTTGCTTACAGTGTCTATAGATCTTTAACTTCGTAAAAATGTGACTTTATCTTCTTTAGTACCTCAGAAAAACATAAGAGTTTTTCTGTTTTGCGTTTTGTGTACCAGGTGGTCTAGAGGAATAATTAAACTTATTAGAAGTATTAACAGGTAAAGTACTGAAATGGGTACAACTTAAGGAAAACAAGAATGTTGTCTTCTAACTCTGACATTATACCTTGTTTGTACCCGCCAGCGGGAACTTCATTGCAGGCCGTGTGTCACCCTGACCACGTCTATCTCTGGGGTCGCACGTTGCAGGCAGAGCGCAAGGCATACACCAGAAAACGCTGTCCTGTGGTATGGTCTCTTCCAACTTCATGTACCAGCGTAAAGATTAAAGTGGAAAACTTCAGACTTTGGCTTCTTTTTTTAATCTTTTTGGAGATTAAGTGTCTTAACGTAAATGGTTTTTTACAGGAGTTAAAGTACATAAATGCCTTTACAGCTTAATCATTTGGTCTTCTGTTTAGTGTTGTATTTCAATTGTGGAACCTCATTTTAAGTGTGCATTCTTTAAGATTTAATGCTTGCTTTTTTCTTTTTATAGCTAATAGTGAAATCTGCAAACCAAAACGAACTTTTAAATCTGGAAAAACATTGAAGATCATATGCATGTGAACTTGTTAGAGCTAAATCAACCTGACTTGTGTTTGCACAGCAGTCATTTAGATGGATGAACAAATAATCGGAAACTGTTTTGGCAGTGTTTCCAGTGGAAAAAAACTGATCCAGAGCCTGATTAATAGTTTAAATCGGATGTGTGGTGTTCTGGAACAGCTTCCTAAATGGGCTAAATGACTGTATTTGGGAAGATAAATTAGTGATGGGTAACAAAGCCTCTTGTGTTACCTTAATTATGCATATGATCTTTAACTGAAGAAAGGAATATATAGAAGACATAAAGCAGTTCATGAAAATGGACCTTTTAACAATTCTTGTAGTAACTTGCACAGATCTGACATACATTTTGTCTTGATTTTTAGGTAGAAATACTGCAACAAAGCCATCTTGCAGCGCATCGTGACTGAATGGAGGGTGGCCTTCATGAGAGGAAATTACTATTTTGTAAAAGACTTTAGCGTATGACACAACTGTGTCCAACTGTACATAGCGGCTGACTAGTTTTCTTTTATGGTTTTTACTTTATTTTTGCCATTCATGTTATGACACAATGTGGACTTGTGTTTATACAATCTTTATTTGTATAATTTCATGTTAAAGGATTCTCTAATAAATGCTTACTTAAGTGACTGTGTAGTCTTGCTGTTAGCTGTCAGCTTACAGTGTATAACTGTACTTGCATAGAAGGGCATGTACCTGTTTGGAGATTGTAAATGGCTGAGATAAGTAAGGTTATACAGGTCACTATAATGCAGTCCTTTTCCTGCCCTGGCTTCAGAGAGCTCTGTAGTGCTGTGTGTTAGAGTGGAACACAGCAGATTTTGTCTCCTGCCCAGCTGCAGGAGCTGCTCATGTTGTACAGCTCAAGGGAGGGATCTAGAACTAGCGCAGCACTGCTAGCAGTGTTGGTGAGATGTAATACCTTTCACCATTTTTTAAGCACTTAGGTTCTAGAATTCTAAGAATTCTTAGGTTCTAGAATACTAAGAATTCTTAGGTTCTAGAATACTAAGGCTGTAACTTAGTTCCCTAGAGCAGTTGCTCCCTATCTGAATTCCAAGCAGGAGATTAAATGTTCCTGAGCTGTAGGGTCAGCAACTAATTTCTGTACAAATGGGGATCTACTCCTTCAAGTTAGACCTTGTACTTGTGTATGCTAGTAAGCAACACACAAGCCTGAACAGATGATTGTGGAGGGAAAGGTGGTTTTCTGAACGGAACAGCTGGGATGGGTAAGTGAGTGTACGCATTCTGCCTGAGACCAAAGGGTGGCAGGAGACTGCATTTTTTCTCTGCAGCATGTATATACATCAAAAATAAACCTTGCTTGTTAGAGGAGTAAAGTGAAATGTGAGTAGCTAATTCACCCAGAAGACTGACTGGTCTTAAACCTCTAAGTTTCCAAACCATAATAATTTCAGTGTTTCTTTTTTTCTCTCCTGGGCCGCAGGTCATTTTGTTTTCTTTTGTCACACAAAAGAATCTGCATACTGTAACTGCAGTGGGTTAAGCAGTTGCTGCATCTGGGGAGGTTCCTGTCATCTTGGCAGTTGGTTGGACAAGAGGAGACTTGCTGACATCCCTGGCTGCAGACCGTGAGACAGAAACCAGGTGGCCATGGGGAGAAGATAAGGGTGGTGTATGACTTCGTACTCTCACCTTTACCGAGAGTGCAGCTGGCTGCAGAAGCTAAACGGTCCTTACCAGCAGTGCCTCCGGGTGGCGACAAGCACTGCTTTGCTTTTGTCACTCAGTCATGGCATTGCTATTGCACTTGTTAATACACAAAAAGAACCATTTGTCCAAGAGTCAAGTTTTACTTCAACCTGCAGCAATTATGTTTTACATTTAAAAGCGATTTTGCGTGTGTGTAAAAGCTTCATTTCGGTGCTTCCAAGCCCTACGTGCTCCAGGGACTGTGCCCAGGAGCTCAGTGCAGGCTTGGTGAGCGGCGGGCAGAGTGCTTGGCAGCTACCGGTTGGAGGATGGCCCGGCCTCGCAAGCCCCTGCTCGCCTCGAGCGCTGTTCCCCAGCGGCGCCCCGAACACCCTACAGCGCTGGGGCGGGCAACAGGCTGCCCAGGGCGCGGCGCTGCCGGTGAGGGCTGCCCACTG
>NW_010406854.1:3317-5601 GCF_000710305.1 Buceros rhinoceros silvestris | reverse complement strand
CAGCCGCCGTGCACCTCTCCTCCTTTCTTCCCCGTCCCAGTATATCCTGAAGGCTTTTGATGTTCAAAGTTTTAAATCTGCTCGTCAGGATCACAGGAGTGTCATTTATATGGCTCTCCCCCTCCGAGAGAATAATGAGCATTGTCTGAAGCACCCACAGCATTATTTGAAGCTGCACATGGTCTGTGTTTCTGCATGCAGCTGTCCAGATGTTCCTTTGAAGCTGTAAGCAGGCTGTCAGGCCACATTGGCATCCCTGTATTGTCCAAAAGTCTTGGGTTGTCAGATGTCCTTTGAAAATGCTAATTAACCTCTTTTCCCAAAGTGTTTTCTATGCCTAACCTGAAAATAGCTTTCTGCATGCCTGTCAAATGACACGGTTTAATTTCTTCTGACTCCCCTTTTTCAGTCATTTTGATCACATAATCAACTCTCACATTTAAGAAGAAACACTAGGGTCACTAAGTTAAACATTTAATAACTAGGAAATGCTGTTCATCTCCTACATTCTAGGCAAAGCAGACTGCTGCTTAATCCTCCTCGGAGCTAGAGCCATGCAGTCCCTCTTCCACTTCTTGACACCCGATGCACCTGGGTGGCAGGTGCTGCAATGAATAGCAGTGACAGGTCTCAGCAACCTCCAGTACAACCCACGCTGTCCATTAGCCAACAAAGTCCCACGCTCAAAGGAACCCACTAAATGATGAGTATCAGCCTGCAGCTTTACCACCTAATCTCTTTCTTCAGCGTGCAAACCACGAGCAAGGTTTCATGCTTAATTCCACGCACTGATGCAGCTAGAAAAGCAGTTCTTTCTTCTATCTCCTGCATTATGATGGCTTTTCTAATTACTATGTCCCGATGAATTGTCCCCCATGACACACACAGATCCTTGCTCTCAGCTCCTGAGCCTGTTAGGAACTGCTCTAGCACTAGGTTGGAAGAGCCACTGCAGGTCACTACATCTCTGAATAGAGTAAACCCGGTACTGGGCAACTTTTCAGCAGCTTCAGCAGCAGAGTTCAGCTTTGCTTCCCAAATAAGTAAGTTTGTAAGACAAATCATTCCTAATTATACAAGATATATCATGAGCATGAAAGGCCAGACCCATGCTGGAGAAGCAGCCTTACCTCCCCCGATGCCATAGTCTCATCTGCAAACGTGGAGGAATTTAAAACGCAAGCAGGAAAGGCTCTCTGACTGCAGTCCCTTACTGTTACAGCAAATGCAGGGGATCAGACCAGCAGATTTGGAGTTTCCAGGGGCCTCTGGAATCACGTAGCAGTACACAGCTATACTGTAGTCCTGCAGTGCCATTTCAGACTTGATGATTTCTACAAGACCCTTGTTTACAAACTGCAGTTTGATGTATCTGTTCATTCAGTATCTTGAGATGGAAGTCACTCAGATTCCTACACCTCCTATGGTCAACATCATCGTTCTCATGGAAAGTTAAGGCAAAAGAGCATTTTAAAGCCAGCAGGGGCCTGGATTAAAAAGCCCCCAGCTCTTCCAACTATAAGCAGTTACAGAATATTTTACTATGCCATACTTTCCTTCCAACAACATAATTATTTTTAATTTATGGAAAATGAAAGAAACTGTGCATGACAGCAAAAATACAGCCTGTACTTAGAAGCAGCAGTGAAAAACACATTAGAAAAAAGAGATCCAGGACCCCACTAGTTGAGCAATGTCACACTTTTCCAGCAATAGCTCATACAGCCTGCTGTGCGCAATAAAAACCAGCAAGGTCACCTGCATGATTAATTTTGTCTTGGAAAGAAGGTGACAGAAGCAGCAAAAAACCAGATAGCAACGTACCTCGCCATACTGGTGAAAAATCAACAGCTCAAGTCCCTCGTTATTTTGGATAGAAGCTCTTGTTGCATAATTTACAGATAAAGACAAGATTGATAATGACTACACGTGCCATGCCCTCGTGGCGAGCATCATGTGTTTCGATGCCATCCAGCACTTTTCTCAGCAGACACATCAGCCAAGCATTATTAAACGCACCAGAAGAGTGACATTGTAGTTAATGCTTTTATGCCATTATTTTGTTTTCTTCTTAACAAATAAAATTTTTCATGTTGTGACAATACAGATGACGGCAGAAATACTTCAGCTGCACTCGTATCCTTTTACTTAAAACAGACAAGGCAAAGAATGTGTTTTACTCAACAATTCTAGTACTCCCTGGATGCTCTTACAAGTTGCAGTAAGGACAGATAAGGAAGGAATAAAGCCAATGCCCCCCACCACACCACGCTACAAGACAATT
>NW_010406854.1:0-3203 GCF_000710305.1 Buceros rhinoceros silvestris | reverse complement strand
CCCCCCCCCCCCCCACTTACATAAGGAAATTTCTTACCTCAGTTTTCAAAATTTATAGTCCAGGTTATCAATCTGTTTAGGTTTAACCCAGGATGAGACTCAGCTTAAGTTAAAACCTTCTCAGGGTGCTTTCAATCTTCCTCACCTGTCCTGGACATCAGAGGAGCCTCGTGTCAGCTGGGCATTACCAGGCTGTGCCAAACCGCACCTTGCCTTCAGCCTGCTAGCAGTTTTCCTGAGACCTGAGGATCAGCTGAAGCTTTTATTTTTATTTCTTAGTTGTTTCATCTTCGGGCTTTATTAACCCAAGTGTGATTTAAGAGACTGTAGTACATTAGGCAACTGGTGACAGTGCTGTGCATTTCCAAGAAAGCTGCTGTAATGGAAGCATACTGCTAGGTACAATGATACCTGCAATATCAAAGGAGCGTTAGTGGATTAAGTACCACAAGACTGCAGCTCCCGTGCTTCTTACTTTGACCAAGCTGATCAAACTTTTTTGCTTGTGGGGAAAAACTTTGCCTTAAAGGGCTACAGCTTTCTTCTAGTACTCTTGCCTAGTGGAGCACATGAAGTCTGATTTCGGATTGTGCAGCTATTTGTCTTCACTCCTTAGGAAAAAGCATCTCCTCTCTTGTTATTTGGAAACTTGTCTCTTAATACAAAACTGCACGGGATCTTGGTGTCCCTCTGTGAGAAATGACCAAACACTCGTATCTGGTGAAACGGGGCCTTTCCAAAGCCAATGGCATGCGGATGACAAGACAATGCTCTAATTAGTGAGTCTGATGGTAACTACAGCTTTTGTTCACAGAAGAATCAAGCTCAGATTACCTTAGGTGTAGGATGTCATCAAGCAAGCATCCAGCTATGCCTTCTGGGAGGCATTAGCTGTTCAGGTGAAGGGGCAGACGGGAGGATGTCTGGGCTCAGCTTGTCACAGTTCTGCACTCAGGGAGCATCTCCCATATAAGGTCAGGCTGAGAGAGTTGGGGTTGTTTAATCTAGAGAAGAGAAGGCTCCAGGGAGACCTTGCAGCAGCTTTCCAGTACTCACAGGGGGCCTACAGGGAAATTGGTGAACTCAGAGAATGTAGTGATAGGAAAACGGTTAATGGTTTTAAACTGAAAGAGGGTAGATTTAGATCAGATATTAGGAAGAAATTCTTTACTGTAAGGGTGGAGGCACAGGTTTCCCAGAGAATTTGTGGCTGCCACGTCCCTGGAAGTGTTCAAGGCTGGGTTAGATGGGAATTTGAGCAACCTGGTCTAGTGGAAGGTGTCCCTGCGCATGGCAGGGGATGTGGAAGGAACCATTAAAGGTCATCTAGTCCAACCTCCTTGCAGTAAGCAGGGACATCTTCAACTAGGTCAGGTAGCTAAGAGCCCCGTCTAGAGTGATCTCTAATGTTCCATGGGATGGGGCTTCTACCATCTCACTGGGCAACCTGTTCCAGTTCATTCCTCCCCATTCCAAGCAGTGGTCAGGTAGCGAGCGTGATCCTGAATTATGTCATTCAGTCATGGGTTCCTCTCTTCGGTCTTCATGCACATTCAGGTAGGTGCAGATTCCATTCCTAGGACAGTGTCCTGTGTAACTGACAGCTGTATAGGGACTCCCCTGCAGATGTCCCCCTCCCCAAAACACATTCCTACAACCAAGCTGCAGAACACTATAGCAAGTGTGTTACAAAGAACCATCCTGTTGCGGTCAAGAGAAGGATGGGGTGGCAAAACATATTTCCAATCTTTAGCTTCTATAATTTTGCTTGTGTAAGAATCTCCAAACTAAAAACTGTTTTCTTGCTATGTCTGAGTATCCATTTCAAGCATCACAATTCAAACCTGTGTCAACACTCTGCTTCAGAATATTGAATTGCAGGCAATTCTTCGTGCCTCGCTCAGGACAAGCATCAAATATAGACTTGTCCTGAGCTGGTGTATCACATGGCTCTTGCACACTCATAGCAACCAAAGCAGTTTGCACACCAGCTCTAATTTCTTCAACCCCTCTCCAGTTATCCTGTTCATTTACAGTGCCACGCTTTGTTTCACTCGTTTTCCTTTGACTGAAGACGCTGCAAAGTTTAACACAGGAGGCAATAACAAAAGCGTGTATGTGATGGTCACATAAGAGATGCAGCGTGTCAGGCTTACTCAGAGAGCTTAGAGAGAGATGACAGCTAAGTGAGGCAGCCAGTATGCTCACTTCGTTTACCCGGCTCTTCAAGCCAAGAATTTTGCCAGAAAGGACTTTGCCTACATACGAATTAAGAGCATCTAATGTTATAATGTATTAATTTAAATCATTTGGTTCAACATTTCTACACAGAAGAAGTAAAATAAAGCGATGTAGACCTGAATTTCAACTGCTATATGCTAACAACACCTGCTTTTTTATCTTAATAGAAGTGAACAAACTCGAACGTGCTGATTAACATCAGGCTGTGTCCTAATCTTCGTCACTGAGATGTGTACTGACCATATTATGTCTGTATGGAAGGATTTGCATTTGTAAAAGAGAATTTCTTGAAAACCAATTTTGAGGAAAGGGGAAAAAAAGCGATGTGGTGATTTTTTATCTCCTCTTTGTTTATCATCTGCCATTAATCAGAACCATTCTCTGAATGCACATGCTACGTTTCATTCAAGGATTACAAAGTGTTACACAAACAATGAATCATGAGGATTCACAACCCCTGGTGAGTTGGGTAAATATTTATCTAAATGTCATACAGATTGGCAAACTGAGCCAGGGAGAAGTGGTTTTTGTAAAAAAATCCCACTAAGTTTGGATGCTTTTTTTTTTTTGCCTATTCAGTTGAAAAACTTGCAACCTCTACTTTTCAGATGTGTTGAGTGTGCATGAAGGTGCAGGGAAATCAATGAAAACTGGATTACACGAGCAGCAAGCGGAGTGACCCAAGTAACTGACAATGTTTTCATGTGAGAAAATTTAACTTATGGTTGCACAGCTACTCTCCTTCCAAAGAAGGTGAATCTATTGCATGAGCAACACCTAATGAGACCTCCTGAGATGATGCCTGAAAGGGGCCGAGGATGGAGTGCCAGTCTAAGGAATGCATTGCAATACTCTCTCCAGTCTCGCTGGAGGCACTGCCGATCTCACTTAGGATGGAAATACAGTATGTAGTTCTCTGTATGTAAACAATACTCATCATCATCATCATCATGGCTTGGCTT
>NW_010406853.1:427-659 GCF_000710305.1 Buceros rhinoceros silvestris | reverse complement strand
CCAGTCCTACTTCGGCTGTGTGCAGTGCATCAGCGGGCCCCTGGGCATGTACCGCAATGCCCTGCTGCAGCAGTTCCTCGAGGACTGGTACCACCAGACCTTCCTGGGCAGCAAGTGCAGCTTCGGGGACGACCGGCACCTCACCAACCGCGTGCTCAGCCTGGGCTACCAAACCAAGTACACGGCTCGCTCCAAGTGCCTGACAGAGACACCTACCCGCTACATGCGCTGG
>NW_010406853.1:0-212 GCF_000710305.1 Buceros rhinoceros silvestris | reverse complement strand
AGGCCCCCCTTGTGAGTGCCCTAGAGGTCCGTGGTGCCCGGCTTCTTCCCCTTCTTCCTCATCGCCACCGTCATCCAGCTCTTCTACCGTGGCCGCGTCTGGAACATCCTCCTCTTCCTCCTGACGGTGCAGCTGGTCGGCATCATCAAGGCCACCTATGCCTGCTTCCTGCGCGGCAACGCTGAGATGATCTTCATGTCCCTCTACGCCCT
>NW_010406852.1:0-4124 GCF_000710305.1 Buceros rhinoceros silvestris | reverse complement strand
CGGATGCAGGCGACTCGGTCGCCGGGAGGGCAGCAGCTCTAGAGCGCAGCAAACGCGGGTTGTAGGCTCTCGGTTTCAGACTTTGGGTTATTTTAAATGGATGTAACTCCGTGCTAAAGCAGCACCATCCACGGTCTAGTCCCTGAGACTACCAAGTGTCCCCGTAGGGTCAAAGGGTCTCAAGGAAGAGCTGCCTGCTCTGTGTTCCAAGGTGCCATGTAGGGTGGCAGCAGCCGGTTTGCTGTTTGCAGAGAAACAAAACCCACCCACCTGAGGCAGTATTGTAACATCCTCTGGATAAAATGGACCTGACGATGCTCCGCAAAGTCACTATTGCTCCTCTGCAGGCTGAGGGATGGGTGGGAGACTTGACCCCCGTCCTGCAAGCTCTGCAGATGGACCCACCACTTCTTCTCAGCTGCATAAACAATCCTCTCTCTCTCTCTCTGTCGATTTTTCTTGAATAAGCAGCTAAACCGCTTTCTTGAGGTCTTCTGAGGACAGATGCTGGCTCTGTTTACTGTAAGGAAACACGGTACAAAGCCCGTGAATACAGTAATGCTGAACAGCGGAGGAACTGTAATCAAGTAAAATATTGCTTCTCTGCATTCCTTTTACTTGTGTCATAAAAGTGACTTTAAATAACAATAATTTTAAAGTTTTCCCAGGAGTGGTAGGGCAGACTGGAACTGCAATAATGTTAAGAGTGTGCTAGTTAGGCAACATGTGAAACCCACTTGGAGTTTTCCACTTCTTGGACACAAGCTACTTACTGGCAAAAGGTAAAAACACCCGTCCATTTTCCTTCACAGTGTAATATGAGAACAAAGCTACCAGCTCCACAACATGTGGGTAGTAAAAGATCTCCCAAATGTATTTTCCAGACCTACCTTAATTTGGTAATTTGTTCTTTTCTGTATTTTTGAAGCATTCGTATGTATTTCTAAGATAGAAGACAGCAAGCCCTAGCTACAGCAACAACAACTGCTGTTATTTTTAGGAACAGAGGGAATCTTCCCATGGAATGCAGTTATTTTTCTGTATTTCGACCTGCATAAGACACCCAAATCACTAAGATGTAAAAACCTTTGAAATGAGAGAATAATCTCTGTAGTGATGTTGGAAAAAGGGAAGGAGTGAAGCTTTGGGGTTTTTTTGAGATAAGCCTTAATGACAAGGAAGATATGCTCATAAGCATAAAAAATTAACTGTGTAACAGGCAAAACAGAACGTAAGAAAAAGATTAACCTACTATTAATAAGGTTGATAATATTAGTACGATGAAAATTGTTTCTCATCTCAATGTTGCTGTTATTTCTTGCCTTGACCTATGAAAGTCTGAATAAGCCAGTAACACTTAATTGCAGATTGCTTACTCTCCTCTGATTATTATGTGGTGTATCTAGGTTGGCTGTACCATGTTAAATATACTCTTCAAAACAGGTATCTCCAAATTCTGATTTGTAACTAGAAGCCAAATTATTTCATGAGTCATTTGAGCTTTCGAAACTCCCTGGTGAACGCAGGCTACTGACTCACTGAGGGATGTTTTGATTGATTACACTGCACATGAGAACAGTCACGGTGGTTCTGATCAATGGTCCACTGAGCTCAGTTTCCTGCTTTCTAAAGGCAGCTGGCAGCAGGCGCCTAGAGATGTGCAGAGTCTGGGCAAACTCCACGTGAACGCTCTCCCTGCTTCTGTGTTCAGCTCAGTAGATTTCCTAAGCCTGATGGGTTTGTGTCTTTAGTTCATTTCAGTGACTCTCTCACCCAAGTACTTGAATTTGTGAAATTTCTCCATCAGCAACATCCTCTAACAAGAGCCCTGCAGGCCTAGCACTCATTCTGTGAAGAACTGTTTTATTATCATTAATTTTATGACCACATTCATACTACCTTCACTGGTCTCTGGTTCCCGTGTTAAGAGAGTCTGAATAGTCCATCCTCATCCATCTTCTCCATGTCACTCATGATTTCATGGTCCACTATCATGTCCCCTCACATTAATTTTTCCTCTATGCTACTTCTATGCTATTTTTTCTTCCAGACTACTCCATTGTTGCACATGAAGAAGCTATTAGATATATCTGATAATTTTTATTGTCCTTCTTGGTTCAGCCATGGAGTCGTACAGTTGCAATATACCCTTCTCTGTCTTGTTCTCTACTCCTACTGCTTTTTCTCCCTTTCTCCTCCCACCAAATTGCTAACTTTTGAGTTAGATGGCATTTCAAGATGTTTTTTTTCCTCAGAAGTTGCATCAGTAGGCTACTGAAATTTAATTGAGATCTTTTATGTAGGTCATCTATTATGTAATACATTTAGGATCTAAGCAAACATCAGATTAGGTTCCCTTATTTGTACATTAAAATTACTCCAAATGGAAAATCTCTTCTTGGAAAGTCTCCTCCAATGAAACGTCAACTGCGTCGTCATTGGTATAAGAAAACAGCTTTTCTCTAACAGAGTTTGTTTGGAAGAATGATCATCAACACCAAATTATCTCTGAGATGCTCCTTTTGATAGTCACTTCCATGAAGTTAGATATACCAACTCCTTCAAAGCCACACTCTTCTCAAAAGATGAGAGTGGCCAGTGAGCTTCTAAGAGTCAATGTCCTCTCTCTTCCCCTTTCCTTGAGAAAATATTCTCCATTCAAAATAAACTAGACCCATCAAGCAATTCTAAGAGAGATCAAGGATAAAGAATCTTTCTAGTAACTCGATAGCTGGTGATGTCAAAGTAATCAAAATATGACTGAGAGGCAGGATGCTATAAAACTCACATTTGGACCGTTTCTGCCCTATGCCACGTGTTGTCCCACAGAAAACCACCCTTCTCTGGGATAGCACTGTTCAAAGAAGCAGCTGTATTCAGATGCTAGAACACCTCCGTTTGGAGCTGGTCCACTGATGCTTGTTTCCCTGACTGCGTGCTTGCAGGACCTCCTTGCTTCTGGTACGCAATCTGAAATTCCCATTATAATGAGATAAGGATTGAGTGAGTGTAGCGACCAAATTAAAGGTAACTGTAATCTGGTAATCACTAGGAACGATGAAGAGGTGAACCTCCAGCAGCACAGCCGAAGTGTCACACTGACAATGCTTAGAAGGACTCAAAGGTAAGCTTGTGCTTCCAGATCTGCAGGAGTGAGTCTGATCTGGCACTCCGAAAATGAAAGTGTTTATGGAAGAAGAGCTTTGATTTACATAGCTGTAATTGGGAATGTTGTAAAGGTTCATGATGCAGTTCAATCATCCTCAAAGAAGAGACACTTGCTTACTACGAGCTTCAGTACAAAAGCCTTTCATCTTTTGCAAAGAAATGCAATTAAGTATGTCAAAGACCTGCATGAGATATTAATAACCTGGTAATGAAAAGCTGATTTTTTAACATCTGCTATATAATGAATGAAAACACAGTGACAATAAAAGAAAA
This sequence comes from Buceros rhinoceros silvestris, assembly GCF_000710305.1. NCBI lineage: Eukaryota > Metazoa > Chordata > Aves > Bucerotiformes > Bucerotidae > Buceros > Buceros rhinoceros. Next base: position 683 of record NW_010406852.1, on the reverse strand, counting down.
TAATCTTAGCAGTTCATATAATCTGAAGCGTGAGCTGTATTTTGTATAGATCTATGTTGATCCCACCACAGCCAAGTAAGCGAAGGTACCTGTAATCTTACGAATCCACGAAATAAGAACATCTTGCAGTGTGAAGCTGTGCTCCTTTGGACTGAAACAATGCACCTCAAACCCTGGAGTTTCCGCACACCCAAGTGTTTCTCAGAGCTGTGTGCACACCAGAGCCCATCTGCAGGGAGAAGTCCATGTGCAGCTTAAAGAATCTGGAGAAGACACAAAACACACAACATGGCAATTCAGTAACCATCAAACTCGCCTTTCTGTTAACATTCCTCTTTAAAATCCATGAGTCTTTTCTGGGTTACAGGCCTTTAGATTTAGGGCAGCGTATCTTAAAATAGCCCATGGCAGATGCTGGGAGCCAGGTACCGGCTCTGGCAGTGGAAGGTCGCATTACAGATTTGTAGATGCCGTGGGATGCCTGTAACGGAGAGGTCCCTGCCGAGCGTCCATCCCTCACGGCCGCGCCCCAGCAGAGCACCTTGGACAGGACTGGGCTGCTGCAGGGATGCTTTGACCATGACACCCTGGCCTCATCCACGCTATGCAGACTTTGAGGCTCCGGAAACGGGCGGCCACATTCAAGCTGCCTGCAGGGACACTCAAAACCACCCGCTGGAAGC
>NW_010406851.1:0-697 GCF_000710305.1 Buceros rhinoceros silvestris | reverse complement strand
TGTTTCTGGGAAAAGCCAGACCACACTGCTCTTGAGACTAGGACTTCACGTGGGCTCAGAGGCCTCTGTCTACTCCTGATAAAGGGCACAGGCAAACCCAAGAGACACAGATGAACATGCAGCAAGAGCTCCAACAATTTCTTCATACGCTCTACCATTCCATGAGCTTCTGCTTGTGCTGTCCAGGAACCAGCAGCTCCAAACACACATGCTCCCAAGCTCTTGCTCCCTTGATAATCTGGAATGTGTGAGAGCAGAATTCCCCATTCTCCCACTGAGGTTCCAAGTCAACCACTGCACTTTCCCAATTTTCTCTGCTCACCACCAAGGGAGCAAAACTCATGGTCTGGACTGAGTGGACCTGAGCATGCCCAAAAGCAGAGCAGGGCTATTCCTCCCCTCACCAGCTGGGCCAGGTCTGGCCAGCTGTGCTACTGGGAACTAATGGGAATGGCAAAACTGGTTTCCAAAGGTGAAGGAGTTTTGGGGCGTGAGAAGAGTGAGGATTGGTGTGAGACATGTAGCAAGAAGGTGGCAAGAAAAAGGGGTAGACCAGAAGGGGACAGAACCAGTTAAAACATCCCTGTCAGAAAGAAACATTTGAGAACTGTGTGCTGTAACCACAGGACTCTCGCAGAGCAGCACCAAAAGCTTATAGGACTCTTCAAGCCTTGCAGCTGCCAGGACTAGAGCCAGG
>NW_010406850.1:62972-66728 GCF_000710305.1 Buceros rhinoceros silvestris | reverse complement strand
TCGAGGTACCTCGGTCCCTCGACCCTTAACACATGGTTACTTCCAAAGAAAACTCAGTGCTTCAACTCGGGCAATCCCTTAACATTTCAGAGAAACAAATTACCTCTATACAGACCAGACATCCAGGTCCTGAATTGCAGCTGCACCTGAAATGCTTTGTGCTTACGTATAAAACTCTCCAGCTCTTGAGAACAAGCAGGCAGCACTCAGGACCAGCCCGGCATAACCAAGACAGGTACAAGATGTGTAGTCATCATGTAAGAGTGTATTATTGTCAAGACACAGAGGAAAGACAGCATCAGCCACTTCTGTTAAAGCTGGGGTATTTCAGAATCGCATAACCAAAGCATTATGACAGTTGTATCTTGACCTCATATGCTGCAGTGAGTCACTGGATATATTTTCTTACAAGTGTATAAGACCTTCCCTTTTAAAACACTTTTTCCCTCCCAAAGTTTACTGGAGTAGCTTTATTAAAAAAATTAAAAGGCTGCCAAATGATGTTTAGCACTGTTCCAGGATGCCAAGTTCAGCAGTACTCGAGCAGAAAGATTTCATTTCTGTCTCAACTCTGGTCTCTAAGCAGTGTCCAAGAGCATTTCTATTGCCCACCTTCCTCTACTCACGGAAATAAACCTCTGTACAGCGACCTTTGTAGTCACGTTGATTCCCACAGTGTCATGAGCCCACTTGACACTAACGGCTCCCAATTATCCTTCATTACATCTGTGGTCCTACTGACCCCCACTTTAACCGCTGAATAAGATCTACAGGAGGCTCACCTCCACATCTCAGCAGTGAGGACTTGAAACTGGTGCTTAAACAAGACATACCAGGTCGTCTCAAATGCAAATCACAGAGACACAACAACACTGAGAACCTGAAGGATCTTTTTTATTCAAGTCTCACAGCACTTGAGGTTGCCATACAACCCTTATCAATCTCATAATGACGCAAACAGAATTGCATGCATACATCCTCTTTGGCTACCACCAGCTTCGGAGGGTGTAGGTAAAATTGGGCAAGTCCCCATACAGTTCAGGATTTTCAGATGTCGATTTTTATTGAAATCAATATCATGAATAAATACAAGCTTCCATCAAACAGCCTTTACTGCCTATTATGACAGAGTTAAAGCAGATCAAGTCAGACAACAAAGCCTTTTGCACAGGCACGTAGAGGGAAAAAACCTACTGGCTGTATTTGCTGGTTTGGGGTTTTTTCCCCTGTACCAGTTAACATCTCAGAAAAGTTTAGCTTTAGCCATCTGCTGAAAGTACCATCTATAGATGTCATGATGGAAACACGTGTAATGAAGTCCAGATTCTGAATAGAAACACCTGATTTCACATTAGCAGGGCTCACAGTGACATAAACCAGAACTACAGAAAGCAATCATGGCTTATTCAATGTAGCGGACTTACAGGTAGAGCTGTGCTTCCTCCCCACCTCCCCAAAGACTTAATTCCAGCTCTTAGCTGCTTTTTACTCTTGCAATTAAGTTCTTATGACACTTTATGAGGAAAATGGCAGAGGAATCACACCCTTCATGCAAACCTCATGTGTTTCAGCTAACAGCTTGATATTTCAGGCTGTCACGTTTCAAGGAAAACTGTTGTTACTCCCCTCTTGGGCTGCTTGCAGTAAGAGTCAAAGTAATTACAAAATTAAACAGGTTTGACAGAAAACAAAAAAACCCACACTCAGAGTCACCTATGGACCCTCCAATTCCAAGTCATTTACACTTCATGCAGTTGTTTCAAGCACAGAGCAAAACATTTATTTAAAGCATGTTCCTACATTTTGTTGTTCTAAGCCAGTCTTTGTACAAGCAAACACATGACGTGATTTGTCTGCTCAAACTCACCATAAGCTGCTTCAGCAAACCTCAAAGTCCCCTTTGATGTAGGCAGCCCATCACCTGGTCCACCTGTATGGCATCAGGCCAGCCTGCCAGACCCTACCCTCTCCTTCTAGCTTCTGCATTTGAGCCCAGAGGAGCATAGGCAAAAGAAGCTAAAAAAAAAAGTTCTCCATTATTTCTTGCACTTTCACCTTACCAGCAGTACTAAAGATAAAAGCAAAATTCTGTGCAGGATACTAAAAAAAAATAGTAAATACCACACCTACATCAAACTCACCGTCACACAAAAAGAGTGACCTCACAGCATCAATCAATCTCATAATTCTACAGCAAAGCTTTGATGTGCTAGAAGGCAGCTTTGATTATCTGCATTTCAGGATTGAAATTTCAAACATTTGGCAGTCGCTTGAAGTCCTAGGGCTTGATTTTCGCATTTGTAGTCAGGACGGAGATTCCGCGTAGCATAGAATTATCTTTTAAGTTGCCTAGACTGCACAACTTGCAAATAAGGCTGCAAAAACATCACATTTTTCACATTAAAATATAACATGCCTGAATTTTGAGTGACCACACAATTTGTATCCACTTACAAATATGTGAGAAAAAACAAAAAGTTCTGTTTAATATTTAAATTCATGTCCTTTTATGTCTTAAAAACACAACATTTATTTAAAAATCTGCTTCCTAAAATACAGACAGAAACAACATACCGCACTTCTGAAATCTCACAGATCAACATAAATTTAATAGAGGTCTTAGTCAAGCATTCACTTTCACAGCTCTGAACACGCAGTCCAGTACACTAGGAAAAGCACTAGGTCTTTTCAGCTACTGCAGAAATAACCGTTCTTTGAAACCACTCACTTCAGCTCTTATGTAAGCAGAGCACTCTTTGAAGTGAAATAAAGTTTTACAAAACACAGACTAAATAAAGACCAGAGAACCTGAAAAGTCTTTGGTATTTTTATCTCTTTCTGCACCACAGAAGATAAAGCCTACATCAGAAGTTACTTCAATAACCTCCCAGACAAACAGCAGAAACATTTTACAGATGAGGAAAAATATTAACCTCTCCAGAAAAAGATTTAATGAGAGATGTAGAGAAGGAAATAGACACCCAACTCTTACCTAGCAGAAGACTGAAGCTACGCTGGTTCGTTCAATGCTTTTAGCAGGCAGAGCCCCAAACTTGTGCCCAGTAGTGCAGACCTCCAGCAGCACCTGCTCCTTAAAGCCTCTTTTCCATAGCAGGGAGCAGACCCCACAACCTGCCTCCATATCACACACCTCTTCTTTCTACCCTGGGAAGACCTATCTAGTAACTGACCTCAGCTGTCCTTAATAACTCTTAGCCCAGATATTGTCACCAATGCCTGAACTACTTCTCAGGCACCAAACTACCTTTGCAGAGACACCTGCGAACTCTCACACCTTTAATGAATTTACCCCAGCAAATAATTCTGCTGAGAGTCCGTAAGTACTACCAGAGCCTAGCTCAGATCCTATGTGCTAGAAGACCTTGTATTTGTCTCTAGAAATTTGTGAGGACAGAGTCTTTTGTTTTGAGGTAAGAGAAAGGCATTTTTTTCAACTTTTATATGGTTTTCCATTTAAAAACATGTAAACAGAAAGACTCTACAATCACACCTTAATCTCTAAATAAGCAGCACTTTAAGGATGTTGAGCTATTTAGTCAAAGCTAAAATGTTTTGGTTTGATCCAGCATTTTACTGAATAAATTAAACAAAAAGAATTTTTGAAATTAAGAAAAATTATTTACATTTTCTTCTTTCATCTATAGTCAAAATATTTCTTCCCCAAAAGATCAATTGAACAAATAGCATCTACCATCAGTTTTCTATCCCTTCAGCTAGTTCTGTGTGTGAAGGTTT
>NW_010406850.1:61591-62852 GCF_000710305.1 Buceros rhinoceros silvestris | reverse complement strand
GGAAGCCAGTGCGGGTCCCAACACTGTACAGCTCACACCACCAGGTTTCATTAAACATTTTGAAAACTTTTCTCCCAAGAACAAAAAAGTCCATGGGTCTCGGCTTCCTTACTTCATCCCAATCTGTTTGGCACACTAGCCAAAGCCATCACGTTTGAATGTGGATCGCAAGTGCATAGATTGCATGGTTGAGAAGATGCATTTAGAAGAAGGAAATATCACCTAGTTTATCTACCTGAACTTTGGCAAAGCTCAGCTTTAGACCTGAGGTTTGGGATTGCTTATATTAATTATAACATATTTATTATTACAGTTAACCCTTAACAACTAGTACTGTGCCACACTTTGCCACTAATGAACTGCCAGAAGCAGTGGTAAAAGATACGTCAGTTCATGATGCTGATTCAAATCAGTTGTTCCACTGAAAAACTAAAAGCAAAACTAAAACTAGAAAATAATTCCATTTATATTACTCCGTGTCTCCCAAGCCATGGGATAAAGCAGAGAGAATATGTCTTGAGCAGAGATCAGGCACTTACTTCGTTAGTGTTTCAAACACCTTTCACATAACGCAAACCTCCATAAAGTACAATTTCTTAGTTCTCTGTGAGCAAACAAATGTTATTTATGTAATTCAAAAACCTCTAACCAATAACCTATTCTTACTAATCGTCAAAGATTTCCTAAAGTTACTGGCATCATTTTTGCCAGAAGTTGATAAATCCTTTTGTTCTGACATGAGATTTAATAGTCTTATTGCTGCTTGTATGAGATTTCTAAAGTAATCTGCATATTCCATAACTTACTCGGTCTAGCAATCTGCTATGAAACAATTTTTTCTGATACCAATTAATTTTCTTTTACCAAATCTCATAATATGAGTCTCCCTGGAAATGTGGACAAATAACCAAAGCTGAAAGACCACAGGAAGCTGCATCTGTCCTTCTTCCAAGTGTTGCCCCATACGTATTGTATGATAACAAAGATTTTCCAAAGGTTAGCCTTTCCAGCTCTACAACTTGTCATATTCTGGCAGGTTTAAGAGACACTTTACACTTTCATATAAAGCACAGCATTCCCAGACCATCTCTCAGAAGAATTTCAGTTCTCATTTAGAAAATCAAATCCTGAACTGGGAGTAGGCATTTATAATGGGCAGTTTCATAATGTACATGCATAAGAATAAAGTCTCAGTGTCTTGGGTTCTTTTTAAATGCAGACTCTGACAGTTAGCTATAATTCATACCTATTAGAGGTTCAG
>NW_010406850.1:56028-61511 GCF_000710305.1 Buceros rhinoceros silvestris | reverse complement strand
AGCAGAAAGAAACTGGCCCACTGAATTTCTGTGGAATGTTTCTAGTTCTAATATACTTCAAATTGTGATGTGTCAGTTAGGTTTTTCGCCTTAGCGCAAAAGCCAGATTTTCTTTTTATGTCTTATGATGAAAACCAACAGAGACCCATAAATACTAAGTAGTTATTTTGAACCGAGAATTTTTTATTGTCAGTTTCCAGTGAAAGGCTGAATCTTAAAGTAGTTCATCTGTGTCTAATTGTGATTGAATCTTGCTCACATGAACTCCTCAATGAGAAAGACTGATAAGCAACTACTCAGAAAAGCAAGCTCAGAATATGGCACATCAGTCACTCTAAGAAGGAAAAATATCTAGCCTGAGACTAGGGAATAGTCTTAACTTCAGCTGTGGTAAAGTCACATCATGTTTCCTGAATTAAATCATCTTTAAATGATCATCTTTAAATCACAAACTTGCTGAATCACTAAATTAATTGGCAAGATTATAGTATACATATATATAGCAAGATTTTGTCGTTGTTAGTTTTCATGTCATTTCCAATGTAAGATGGTATCTGAGCTAACACATTAAGATTTGTATGATTCACTGCATGGTGACTTTCATCAGTGTGGATTATCTGGTAAGGAATGAGATCATCCTGCAGTCTTTCCCTCTCTCCTCTGTTTGGCTGCCTGCTTTCATGAAAGCTGTGAAGATGTAATCGTTTTGACATATTTGCCTATGGATTAAAAAGTTAAGGTGTGGACACACTCAGTAGTATCTTTGCGTAAAGTCTTGTCTCTTCAGGAAACCGAGAAAAAAATCACCCACCATCTGCTGCATCATAACTTACGTATAGCTGATCTTTGCCATGAAGAGCTGTCGGCATCTCCAGACGGACCAGAGCAATCCATCTTCTAAAGAGGCAAAGGTGTAAATCTACTCACTAGGCAAACAGATGCGACTGCCACAGTCCCCATACACTCATCTGTTTCACATTGAACTGCCCTCCAAGCCACCAGGCGCATGTTTTTAAACATTGAACCTAAAGAAAGTCCAGGATTGGTCCTTGACAAGGTGCTCTGAATGTACTGTTAAGGTTTTTAGACGTCATAAGAAACACAGATCTAGACATGTGGACTTGCAAATATTCAGCTTACTTTTCCTACCAAAGAAAACCAGAAGGATTTTATTATTTCTTACATAGGCAACAACATATTTTGTGCTGTTTATTCCTTCTGATGAAAATATTTTTAAAATAGCTTTTATTCAAAGGGCAAGCTAAGCTTTCAGGCAAAGACAGAGAGAAACATCTTGAAAAGTTGAAGTGAAAATTGTGATTAAGTTTCATATTCAGGGGATTTCAGCAGTTTGAGGCATCTCTGGAGTTGTCTGGACTGACTTGCAGGAAGCTTTGCCTTCCTCTCTGTCAGCCTATCCAGATGCTGTCTCACAGTACTCCCCACTCACAACCCTGCTATCTCCTGCAAGCAGATATTCAGACACAAATTACATTGTAAGAGGCAGCAGCACGGAGTCTGAAACATTTTCTTTTGGCATCTAATTCAATCAAACCTGAAGGCTCATCCCCAGAGGTGAGACACTCTCGAGTAAAATCACAAGAACTGCAAATGCAATTTTTTAAAAAACTTCACCATCAAGGAAAGCCATGAGCCAATGGCAATTAATAATGTTGATACTAAATAAGACTAACCATCTCATAACCTGGAAAAACATGCCTTTGTGCTATTCTTGGTGACACTTTTATGAGGAACTCCCTTTAGGACACCTTTTTTCTTCCTCTCTGTACCTTGGTATAAAAACAAGCAAAAAAAAAAAAAATCAAACAAAGCCCTGTAGTTTTAGTCTTGCAGTTTCTTTAGGGAGAGGTAGAAAGATACAGGATGTTTCAGTGCAGTCCACTTGTAATTTATCAATCTCTGCAGGCACTGCTGATCCACTTCAGCCCTTTCAAGGACAGATAGCATTTTGTGAAGCATTACAATCCACTACATGTGTTTTAGATAAACACATAACAGATTAAAAATTAACACACACACCCCCCAGCCTCAGAGCAGCAGATGAGGTATTGTACTCAAACTGTTTTTCAGCCAGAGTGAAAGCTACGCTTCTTACAAAAAAACCACCCTTTCACGGCTGCCCCAAAACTTCTCAAATTAAGTCAATATCAGTTGAGATAAGGAAGTGTGAACGTTTCCATCTGTGATTTTCGCTATTTCCCAGAAGCCTGGTTCTCCTTTGGATTGCCTGGTAAAATAGTTCTGGACTGGTTCTTATTTGCCCTTGCTTAAACAGCCTGTCAGGGCACTTCAGTAGTCCCTGTGGTGCTGCCAGCCTCCTCCAGGATCTGCTCCCACACTATACTGCAGGATGGGCCCTGACCCAGTATCCCCAAGATGCCTGTTGGCTTCTTGGCCCTTGCTGCATCCCAACAGAGTCAGCAGGGAGAGAAGAGAAAACCATCGCAGCCTTCTTAACAAGAAAATGCTAATGGAAGCAGAAAGGCCCATTAACTTGATATCAAGTCTTCCCTTCCACCATGCACAAAAAAGTCAGAGGGATTTCATTCTGCAGAAACACAGCTGTTTGTCTTCGGTTTAATTTGTGTCAGGTTTCTGTAGGTGCCTCACCAGAGGATGTGCCTGTAGTGACCCCAAAGAGAGCAGCAAAACTGCTTTTCTAACTTCAACGTTCCTAAACCCAGCCGTGGTGTCCTTTAGACACCTTTTTTTTCTGATTTTGAGATACATTTAATAACATAAAGGTCCTACTCTAACAACATCATGAAGTGATAGGGTGTTTGCCCGCAGGTTAATAGCTGCCAGACAAAGAGTGATGATGATTTAAATGGGGAAAGACACAAACTGATAGAAAAAGATTACTGGGTGCTGACATAAATCGTGCTGTCAAGAAATATGTTAACCAAGCAATTTCTAAGTTACCTGGTGAGTGAAAAGTACTAGGAATATCTCTAGTTCTGATGATTTCATACCAAAAGTGGAAAGCAATGTTACTTCAAAAAGCAGAGTATATACCAACTAAAATATATGAATAATGGCTGAATACCATGGCAACTTAAACCAGTTTCTGACTTGTGTGAGAAAGATCCAAAAGCAGAGAGCATTCGAATGAGGCAGAGAAGACATGCATGAAAGTGTTGCTGCCCAGAAGCTGTGAAGAGTTCAGGACAGATGGATGCTGAATAATTATAGAATTGCAGGATTAAAAGAGAAGAGCTTCTTTACTGCTCATACATCTGCCTGCCAGTTTGGACTATCTCCCCATACACAGGTAGCCACTTCAAATGCAGACTGAAAAGGAAGGTCAAGATCTAGAACAGTAAGACCTACACGCTAGAAACAGCAGGAAGATAGAGACGGCTGTAATTGCTTATTTACACACTATACTCTTGCTCCAATAAACCACATAGATTTTATTTTCTTAATTGCTTATTCCCAGCTCTTATGTTTCTTCTGTTGCTCTTTCCATCTTTTATGGATGTAGAAGACAAGTTCTTTGAATGACTTAAATTGGTTTCAGCACTTTTGAACTGGCCACTGATACTCAACACCACATCCAAAACAGGTCACTACTGAGCTAACTTAAGGTACGCTTTTCTGGGTGTTGAGGCTCCTTTTCAAACTGAGCTACAAATTTCAATTGCTCTTCTTGTTCCCACCCTGGGATTGATGAGTAGGATAATTTCTAAATATTTTCATGTCACAGAATTCTTCTGAAGGCTTCTACCTCCTCTCATGGCGCACCTGAGACGGCATCTTGTGCTGCTCTGTGGTGGCACTGCAGGTAACAGGAACACAGTTACCAACACCTTTTGCTTGAAGGCACTCTGCTGTGTGCCTGCTTCATGTTTGAAGGCAGCCAAAGCCAGAAGGATTCATACGGAGATCAGACTAACCTGCTTCCTTCTCAGTCTCAGATTTTTTTGAAACTGTTTAGAAGAGGCCAGAGTATTATTTAACTGAACCCACTAAGTGGTGTTTGGATAAAACATCTTTTCCAGAAAGGCCTGAGAACTCTCTCTCAAGCAGTGAGTTCACGTGTTCCTGGAGCGATATGCTAGAAGTGCTTAAGCCTTCTAATTCTAAACAGTGGTGCCTAGTTTCTCATTTGAATTGGTCTCATTTGGTCTTTGCACTCCTAAATATTGATTCAGGTCTTGCATTTTTCACTGAAGTTAACATATTGGTGCCTGATACGCAACCCTGCAAAAGTACTCAGAGACACTATATTCCAGAAACATTTCTCCCTTCTCAAAGTGTGACCTTGCGTGCATTGCTGCTGGATGCTGAACTTTGCATTTGTTTGCATTTAAGACACATTTCAGATGAATGGGCTGAGTTTAGTTCTGTGATTTACCTCTCAACATAACTTAATGTGAAAATTTGTAAAAGATTTCATATACCTTTCTCTGTTCATAAAAAACACTGAGTTTTATCAGACCTAGCACTAACCTTTACAGTTCCATTGGAAATACTGCTGTTGAATGATGATTTTCCACTACAACCACTTTTGGGGTTCTGCCAGTCCATACAACTTTTCTCCCAGGCTTTGCAATTACAGTGCTATTTCTTTTTGTTAGGTTGGTTGGTTGGGTTTAGTTTTGGGGGGGAGGAGGGGGGTTGTTTGTTTAGGGGGGTTTTTGGGTGTTTTTTTGGTTTTTTTGTTAAGTGGCACATTGAAGTCCCTGGATACTTAGAAATTGCTGGGATGCCTTTGAGAAACATTACAAAGTAACATCTCTAGCTCTGTCTGAGGTCCATAAAAGAAAGCATCCTTCTCAGGATGCCCTCTCATATAGAAGTGTGTGGGTGTATTATGATGTTGTAAAATGCTTAAACAAGGGGCATCTATAAATTCCTTTATTAAGGGATTCAGCATCTAAGTGCTGCTACCACTTGAACTGCCACTTAGGACTGAAAATATCCCGTGATTCCTACCAGCAGTTTAACAGCAGACTTCTCACCTGACATCAGTTTTGGTCTTATGACAAAGGAAAACTAATCAGCGCAGAAGGATACAGTTGAATTTCTGTGCGGGGCACAGGAATGAGAAGTTAACCACCCCACTGAGTGGATTGCCCAAGCATGGTGAGATCAGGCTGCTTTTGGAGAGGTTAGACTTTGACACGATGAGATACCAAGAATGGGAACCCAAGGCTAGAGCATTAGCTATAGAGAGGCTCAAGCTTTGCCTGGTATGACAACAGGCTCTGGCATCCATGTTTGAAAGCCCACCTCTCAGCCGTAAAGAGACACTGCTAGGCTGACCAGAGACTGAATTGAGATGCAATTTTTCCTCTACTAAGAGAGCCTCTTCTGCAATTGTATATCAGACCATGTCAGATAGAAGATGCAGACTGCTTCTGTAAATTGCTGTATTTCCCCCATATTTGATAGATTATAGTGTTAAGAAGTATAATGCTAATTGGTTTATGTTACGGATAGTGCCCCCCTCAAAAAAA
>NW_010406850.1:46259-55943 GCF_000710305.1 Buceros rhinoceros silvestris | reverse complement strand
AAAAAAAAAAAAAAAGATGGTAATTCCTTGGTGTTCAGGATGGATCCAGGTTTCTGCATCCTCAGCCCTGCTCAGGACTTCAGTGGAAGAAGGCAGGTTCCCTCCCTGCATGGAAAGGTGTAAGCAGCACTCAGGACACCAGCCAGCTGTGGCATTTCCTCATTGACAGGAGTAATCGTACAGACTTTCTGCGCCCTTCAGAGAAAGATACACAAGAACGGGCTAAAATCCTCAAGGGATCAATGCAGAAAATACAGCAACAAAACCAATCGATTAAGTCTTCTGCAAATCCAAAAGCACTCAAGGGACTGTTTGAAGAAGCAGCAACAAAATGGTTTTTGTCACACTATGGAGAAAAACCATGCAGCATCTGTGTCTTCAAACAGCCATTCTTTTTCATTTAAAGTCTGTCCACTGTTCCTTGCATTTGTGTTCGGTTCAAATCCTACTTTGCCTGTTTAAATTGAACAGGAGTAAGATTTCACTTAGTTCTCTGATCCCCATTTCCAACTGCACCAAGACCCTGTCAGAGGTACAAACAGCAGTGACAAGAAAATAACAGTTTGCAATAGGGCGTCTTGGAGTGAATGAAAGATTTTTTCCTGTCCTTGTATCTGTGTCACACTGACAGGACTCCTTGGCAACCAACTTGGGCCAAACACTCCATAGGACAGTGTCCATAGTTCTGACCAGCAGAGGTTTGTGTGAGGAATATCAACATACCAACATTCATATTCTCTCTCCCATAGGGGACCAACTTCTTCTGTGACAAAATCAAATCGGGACAGCTGAGTTCTAGGATTCACAAACTAAATAATAAAAAGTGAAATAAAATGGGCATTCCATAATTTACAAAAAAAAAAAGCAGGAAATACTAAGCTTGGCAAGAATCTGTAATTTTCAGACTCAAAGTAAATTATAACACATAGTTACGGCCCCTTTCTAATAATTTACACCTGATTTTGCATTCAGGCTGCTTCTTCCTGTTCCCCATAACACAGAGGGAAAATCTCCTGAATATCCCATTATACCACATAGTGTAACAACTATAACTAAATGAGAGGAAGCTTGATCTGTTCTCCCTGACACCGGGTTGGTTAAAAGATTTGTGAGTAATTGGCTTAACCGAGAACAGATGTAAAATTACTCTAACAAATCTGAGAGAGAAAAGATTGGGCTACTGTAATAGAATTTGGAGTTTAAAAGTCTTTTTCTTTCCCAGCTGCACACATATGCTCATCTATTTACTTTGATTTTTAATGCTGAAACATCCTGAAAGGTAAAACGGAATTTCAGAAAATCTGAATTTGAAGAAAATTCCAATAAATACTATCTATAAATGGCCTTGGATTAACTCCTTTTGACAAATCTACCTCTTCCAAGAATCCTTTCTTGCACTCATTAATGGAAATCAGGACATTGAACTCTATGAAGAATAAAGTTTAGCTGAGAGTTGGGACCCTCCTAGATTTTCCAAGTTGGCTTCATATCATTTTTCCTGGAGTTTTAATTAAAGTAAATCCAAATACTGCCACAGATAAGAAATTATGCTATACCACACCACGATTTTTATCTATTTTTTGACTTAAAGATAGATTTTCTCATATGTTTTTTGGTAAGTTTTCTAAGAGAAAGATGTTTACCAAGGTGCGCACCTCAGCACACATCAGACTGTAAGGGACTTCAGCAAAGAAAATGCATTGTACATAAATTGTGTGCAGATGGAGACAAAGTAAGCTGCAAATCCTTTACAGGTGCGGGATTTGCATAAAAATTTTATTTGTATAACACTTAACACAAGCTTCTAAACGAGAGATCAAGTGCATTGAGATGAAGGCAGAGACGTATAATTTTTCCTGGAGTATTTTCGCTTGTAGAGTTAAGTGACCAAGGTCCATATTAGGGACAGCTGTTGGATCCACATGAGCCCTTAATTTAGCACTGTTCTGTAAGCACTAATATATTTGACTTTTAAGTCCTCAGGTCAAGTAAACCAGGAACCATCAGCACCTGGGTGGAGTGGACAGTCCTTGAATTAACCTTGGCCAGAGTAAGGCACTTCAGCTGTCCTTTCCACAACTCCAGCTACTTTTTGGTACAACCAAGTAAAAGCAAAGCCTGTAACCAAGTAGAAAAAGGGGTATATCTATTCCATCCTCAAACACGGGAATAGAGCAACTGCTCAGCCAAGTGATACCAGGCAGTGTAAGTAGGCACTTCCTTGCTTTTTTCACACTTCCGACATATTTCAGTTAAATCAAGCATTTGAAGAAAAGGCTTTTCTTCACAGAGTTTAGTTCAATTTCTCTTCCTTCTGCATGTTGTGTGCTTGATTTATGGCCAGTATAATCAAAGAGGGGGCCCCTGGTGGGCTGCACACAACCCAGTTTGTCTGGGGTCTCCAAAAGAATTTGCTAAACAATAGATTAGTAGTTCTCACTTACCCTAGTGACAAGCATGTGCCTTCAGAACTGATAAACCATCTGAGACGATCAGCTGCTGACTGCTTGCTGTGCTTCTGCAGAAAAACTCCACAGGGGATCTGATAGGGAGACAAGCTTAAACCATGTAAATTCTGGTATTTCAGCACAGTGCAGGGACTGAGCAGACTGCAAGTTTCAGAATTCAGGGAGACTTCTCCCCAAAACAGAATTATGAAGGCCACTCTCAGTAAAAAGCCTGAAGAATATTCAGAGATATCCTTTACCGCAGATCTACAGTTCTTATTTGTTCATAGTTACATTTCTATGAATACAGTATTTCTATAGACTTATCAATATATCAATGCCTTCCTGAAGAATGTAATAACAGATGCTGTTGTCTACCTCCATCTCAGAAACAGCATTACAGGGTATCAGCTGTTTCAAGTAAACCAGGAGCACATCAGCTCCTCAGAAAAAATAAATTTTACTTAACCATTTTAGCACTGAGCACTTTTTTCGTATCCAGTTAGAATTCTTGTCCCCAATCCCAACCATCTCCCCACAACTCCTGATACACCAAGGGCACAACTAGTCATCCACCACCAAGGAATTAAGACTAAAAGTTGTTGCCTTTTTTACAGGAAATCATTATTGAAATTATTGTGAGTCGAATATTGAAAATATTGAGAGTCAATTCTGATATCTAGATAGAGACATACAGTCAGAAGAACAAAGCCAGAGATGAAAATGAAGCTCAGCCTGGCAAAAGAAGAAAGGGCACAGGTATTAGGCAGACCGTGTAACAACTTTCCAGGGCAACGTTCTTTCCACTATCTTCAATATAGCTGGTGCCTGCAAAGGAAAGGCTGGTAACACTGCAGAGAAAGTGTTAATTTTCACAGAAAACACGATTGATACAGGGTAATCCCCACATTCCTCCTCCCCTCTGGCTTCTTCACCCTCTTTGCATTTCCTACCATTTGCTCCCTCACCAGAGGAGAGAAACTTGGTGAGGTGTGCCTCTGCTGCTGACTATAACAGTCTTTGTGAAACTCCAGCCTTAGTTCAGAAGAAGCACTGGTGAAACAGAGGAGACACCATAACCTTCTTCCCTTGCACTCCTGGCTGGGTCCCACTGCTCTCTTATAACACCTGCAGAGCCCTGTCACCAGCTGATTCTGCTCACTAAATCAGCAGAAACCCACATCTCATGCAACAAGGTCCACAACAGATTGTTAGCTGAAACATCTTGAATCTCAGGCATGACAAATCAAGATTTGCTTTGTAGAACACTCCACAGCTGCCCGGAAACACCCATAGTGAGCTCACTCTGTGTTCTCTGTTCGAAAGCAGAGGCATAAAGCTTGTAATGCTGCTCCATCACACCTTCAGCTGAAGCTGTTCATCGAGGTGGAATCTTCTGGACCAAGACTTTGACATTAATAAGACAAATGACCAGAACTATAATTAATAGAATAACCTTGCTCTGGCCTAGAAGAGTCTGTTGACAGCATTTTTTGAGAACTGATATTTTATAATGAAAAAAGTTACCTTATGTTTTATCTGCTACTATTGGAAAACCATGGCTGAAGCACATTTGCAACAATTCCCTTTTATTCTCTCTACAGAGCAAAGTTTTGTTCTGGTTTACACAAAGTAAAAATACACCTCTTGAACAAGAGAATTTTAATGTCAATTTATAGATTTTATTTACTGTTATGTGTCCCTGGTATCTCATACTTAAAACCAGATGAAAATTTCTTACATTTTTCTTTCCAAGCACATAGATCTCATTCCATGTAGCAAATACTTCGTCACACATTGAAACTTCCCCTGCAAATACAAAAGCTTCACTAAAGCAAGAAGCTAGTCTACCACATCCAAAATGACATCTAAGCAAGCCCATCTCAGTCCTCAGTAAAGCGGCCAACATTTCTCTTGCCCGCTGAGTTTGGCCAGTGCCCCTCTTGCACCACAGGGCAAGACCCCTGCCCCTACTCACCCCTTCTAGCCCACAGTGTCTGGCAAGGGATTATTATACTCTGGGAAGAAAGATGTTGGCAGTCAACTCCTAATCAATCAATCACCAGCGTGCTTGGTCTCCAGCAAGAGCCAGGAACAAACTGCTGACAGCAGTTAAATATTTATGTCAAGCTACTCTTGCTGAAGTACAGGGTGAAAGAGAGCACAGGGCACCTAATGTTCATCAGCACCGCTAAGCTGATGGACAGGCTCAAGGCCCCATGGACCTCTCCTTCCACTCCACTTGACCTCTGCACCCAGCCACATCCTCCCTCTCCTCTGTGCTTCTGCTGCAGCTGTGGTAGTTGTCCATCCCCTCTGCTGAGCTGATCCCCCTTCCTCAAACCACAGAAAGATTGATTTGCTTTGTTTTTGGGGCAGTTTTCTGTGGCAACCCAAACAGTCTCTTGGGTGCTAGTCAGCACTAGAAATGGGAGAAAGAAGAGGGACAGCAGGGGCCAGGGCTTCTGCGTCTGACAGCAACAGCCACTTAGAGCAGTTCACTGAACCCTATGTTCTGGCATGGTCAAGCAGAGTGATTGTGAGACATGCGTTAGATCAGCAAAGGAGTACCCCTTTCTCATCCAAGGACTTGTTTTTCATCCATTAAAGAATGAGAGATGACACCTTGCCAGTAAAGAAGTATTTGTGTTTTTGAGAAAATGTCGGGGACATTCATTCTCATGCCAGGGAAAAACCTACAATCAGTTCCTGAATAACGGGGATTCAGCAACTTCTGATTTAATTACGAGGAGATCAGGCCTGTCTTTTCTATTTTAGATGGTTTATTTACATTTTACCATCACGTTACTTGAGATGAAGAGTAATTTCAATGTAACTAATTAACAAGAAGCCATTCCACAACCATGGATCTAATAAATTTATGAACTGACCACAATAGGACACAAAAGCTGTAAATTTTCAAGGATTACAAAATAAAGAGATGTCACTTATTAGACTAATTTGTACAGAAGGAAGAATCAGACATGTAAGCCTTTAGACATGTAAGCCCTGCTTGTTATAAGGACAATTCCATCCTTAGACCACCATGGCTACCACAAACCTTGTATGTTGGATGATGTATGTGATGTGTATATATATATATAACCTCATACCATGATCTAGCATGGAAGATAAAAAAAATCTGTTGTGTGAAGCAGTAATTAAAAATTAGGACAAAATCTTTGTGGGCACAAGCTTTTCTGATATTTCCAGATATATCTCTCAGTCTAAAAAGTATCTCCAAGACATTACTTCTATTTACAGATCTTGTTCTTCCTCTGTTTTTGGTCCATCATAGCTACAGCAAAACGTCACAAGTTTTAGCGCTGGCTCCAGATGACACAGAACATAACATCCTGAAGCAGGTGGAGTGGGGCATGATGGTGGCCAGGAGAGAGAGGCCTCTTCCCCGATAGGGAGATAACCAAAGGAGAGCACAGGGCATGAACAGAGATCTAGAAAACATGACCTTTCAAGAAAGGCTGAACATCAGAGAACGTGAAAGGCCGTCTTCAAATATGTAAAAGTAGTTATAATGGTGTTATATCCTATGGGGACAGAACAAGGAATAATGAACTGATATTACAGCAAGGAGATCTAGAGGGCAGGGAAATCCAAGGGTAAAGAGGATGAGCTCTTGGGCTAGATTTCCAGAACAGTCTGGACTCCCACTCTGGAGGGCTTCGACACTGGATAGGGCTACTGTTTGTCACAGATGCAGCAGGGTGATTGGATTCTTGAAAAACTCGTCCCACCCTTTTCCAGTCTCTTATTCCTATGGTTTTTTCTTTTATCTTGTTTGTAGTTCTACATGTTGTCATTGTTCAGGCCATTTTGATTCCACTCAGTAATCCTTTCCGTAACTTCTCATGGAGATAATCCACCCTGGTTTTCCCTTAATTTTCTGTTGTTAAGGTTACTGAAACACTCAAAATACAAAAACCATGAAAGACTTTTAAAGTCCTAAAGATAAAAACCAATGTGAAATGTTTATGCCTAGATATTTTCTGAAATGGGTGTTGTTTAAAAGGGAAAAATAATTTTCACAAATACATGCAACGTAGGACACGTTCTGAAGATTGTTTCCCACAAAGTTGGACCACAGCTACTGTTGAAGATAATTATCTTCATCCTTTCCAGAGGTGTTTTATTCTTTTGTGCTTTTGTTGTGCTCCTCTAACAGAGATGACACCTGACAGCCTGCAGACACTGCTAATCTCTATTACAGGAAAATTAAATCTCTGACTGTAGAAAGGCTTTTTGCTGATGAGCAACTTTGATAATATCACCTCAGATTTCTACCCTCAAGTTCCTACCCTTCCTAGCTTCATGGAAAAATTCACAGGGAATGGCTTTGCCAGAATGTTATAGAATGAAAAGGGTGATTAGCATCTGCTAACATATCCAATGAATATCCTAACCTTATTAGTTAAAAATATACTTAGAAGTACCAGTCAGTGATTACCTAGGATTAACTACAAAGAAATAAGTGCTAGATTATATGAGCTTGTATGAAGGATTGATGAGATGTCAATCTGGCCAATAAACCATAGAGAGCAGTAGAGAACTGCCGAAACAGGAAGAAAATAGGCTAAAGGTAATTCTAATGGGGAGAGGGAATAGCAACCACTGACTCACGGACCACTGACTCCAATAATACCACCTACTCAAAAGAAAACAACAGAAGTAACTTGTTGAGCATATGCACTAATTTACATACTAGAGGAAGAAATTGTAACCAATCATTTAATAGAACAATAATGCATACATATTAGGAAGCTGAATATGTATATGGTAAGTGTATAAACGATGAGATTTGGTGACACTAGGTGTGCTGTCATGAGACAGGCACTAATTAATGCGCACCAATGCACTAAAGGGAAATACTCACACTCTGTGTGTCAACTGGATTTGCAGACTAAGCCCAGATTTGGGTCAACAAGAATACAGATCAGACTGGGGAGATAGGAATTCAGATTTCTGCCATGCAGGTTTTTGTTCGCACTGGTCACTGATGGTGCTCTATGAGGTTTCTCTGATCCCAAAAGCACTGACACCACAATTGCAAGCAAGAGGAAATTGGTGCTAAGTTGTGGAGACAAACTTTAGAACTACTTTGTGTCAAAAGGTTTGTGGTGTTCACTACAGAAATGAGGCTAGAAATGGAGCAGTTTTGTTAATTCATTTGGTTTTCATTCGCTCACTGTTTGGAGTGCCACGGAAAAGCACTGCAGAGACTAAGCACCCCTTGATGAAAAACTGTTTAAAATACCTGAGGTAGCCTAACCCTTAGGCTTTTGCTGATATTGAGGCTATGCTCTTGGTAGCAGCTGGTAATAGCTTCTGCAGCTTCCCTTTTAAATAAAATCACTTGTCAGCATCTGCCTGTCAATGAATCTCTGATAATGCCAGCAAGTAATCCAGTGCTTTAGGAGCTTTTGTTTGTCCATGAAAGGTAACTTGTCATTGTTTTAGCAGACTCTAAGCCAGAGATCTCCTACTTTTCATTTAGAACTCACAGGTTGTATCTCCTAAAGTATTTGCTTTTGAATACAATCCCTCATGAAGCACCAGAACTAAATTCTGCTTGCAGGCAAATTTTCACGGACACCAACACAATCACATACAATTGCATTTAAGGACAGATTTTGGCACACTATTCTAACAGAGCAGTTAGCTTAAATAATATAGCAGCTAATATAGTTTGTTTATCACAAAGGCAATTTGTTCCAATACAATTCAAATGAAGTCACCTTCCAAGATCAGATAGGACATGACACTAACAAAAAATGTAGGTATGTTCCCAAGATACTCTTTCTGCTTTAGTCTTTAGTGTATGTATCTTTAAATCACAGCACTAGAAAGCAAAGCTGTGACGTACAAAAAAAAATTCCATTATCTAAAATATTAAAATTGGTAACATTCTCCTATCAGTGTTCTCTGCAATTCCAGTGCGCTCCTCTGGCACCCGAGTACCTGATGTTCTGCAGTGTCTCTGTTCTGAATGTATCAGGGTGGGGGGAGAGGCAAGGAGGGTGGTGTTGGCCATCACTGCATCTCTCATCAGCTGGTCCAGTTCATCTGTACTTACTCTTTCATGGCAGATGTGTTTCAGTGCCCTTAGTTAACACGGGAGAAACTGACAGCAACCACAAGAAAAAACAGCAGAAAAAAAAGACAAAGAGGTAGCTTTGAAATTCTCTGCCCACTTTTAACTTATTCCACCACTGTGCATGAGGTAATAAATTAATAAATTTTCAGTCATTTGAATGTTGACATTAAAAAATATACTATTTAGTGACTCATGGAACCTGGAACCCTGTTTTTTTGATGTAAACAGTAAGATTTCATTAACAGAGTTTTACAAAATCTGAAAACGTTTAAAAGATGTGAAAAGTTTTATTATGCTTTTCTCCAGCAATAAGATCTTTGTCAGTAAAGTTAAAAACAAAACCAAGATTGATATTTTGTTTCTCCATGTAGGCTGAAAGAAGAGGAGTGAATTAATGTTGGATAAAAAAAGGAACTGAGAGTCATCAGCCTATTCCAACTGTAGTAAACAGGACCTTCAAGTGGCTTTTACTAAAGATGATCAGTATTTTGTAGTTCAGTAAAATATCATGAAGAGAAGAGGATGTGTTTATAAAAGAACAGAATGAGCTGTGGAATAATGCTGCTTTTGTTTCAAAAGCTGTGGCGTATTAGGGGGAAAAAAGGGGGGGAAAGAGGGACGGGTAGAGGAGTAGAGAACATATCTGCTGAGACACTTGTTTCCTCTCAAGATAGCATGACCAGCACTGCATAGGTGTCTTCCCTTCACCCCGTCTACAAAAGCAGAAGAGCTCAACACTGTGGAGTTATCCTCTCCATGGCATTTTAAGATATTAGCCGAAAAGCACTAGCCCAGGCCAGGAGCAGCGTTTCATGACACCTAAACCTTAAGCCACAAGACAGATCTAAGCAGAGGAGGCTCAGTGAATGCAGTTATTCAGATGAGGCAAGCTTACAGGTCCAGGGGTTCTGCTGCAGCTCTGAGCAGGCAGTAGGTACCGTGTTAGAGGCAGAAGTTCACCAGTAGAGCCAGAGCCTAGCAGAATGTGGGATGACACCTTTGGTGGTCCAAATCCAGTCTTGCAATCTCATGAACCAAATGTTCAGCTGGCAAAAATTCAGGTACTAACCATGCTGTAGCTACTTGGATTTTTACATAAACTGAAGCCCCATGCCCAAGAAAGAG
>NW_010406850.1:21354-46181 GCF_000710305.1 Buceros rhinoceros silvestris | reverse complement strand
TGTAAATAAAAAACTGAGAATCCAGGTTGATTCTGGGTATTCTTCCTAATGGCTTGAAATAGAAATGCCTAATTGCCTTTACCTATAGTCTGCATACACCAAAATAATCTTATTCAAGTGCACATCATCACTGAGTACAATACACAGAAGCAGCTCATAGCATCCCTCTCCCCAAAGCTTTCTCTTCATCTTTGCAAGACATTTAGACTCCTCCTCTTCCTTTTTACTAAACTTGTCCCTGATCCTCTGAGTTCCTTGTAATAGGACTCACGATGAATTGATTTCTACCATGATGCCGTTTTGGTCTCTCCTCCACACAGAGATGGGTCTATTGCTTCCTTTGCTATGTAATTTACAGAGAAAGGCAGAAAAGTCAGTCAGGCCATCCTCAGGTTTAGGTACTTGGGATCAACTTTCCCAGCTTTGAAAGGGAAAGTTCTGTGTCCAGTCTCAGCACACTTTCTGCTCCGATGGTGAACTGCAGAACACCCCAGAGGAGTGGGAAACAGTATAGGTTATTTCTTGAAGCCTTAAATCTCACCCTAAACCATTGTAGCTCTCCAGTGTTAGTGGAAAAGCTAACATCAGAGGGCTGCTGTTTACACTACATCAGGCTATAAACCCTTAACAGCTCTGGAGTATTTAACAGAACTGGTTTCTGTGTCATGTCCTAGTATAATTTGCCATTGACCAATTTTTCAGCAGTGGAACAAATGGTGTACCCATGGGAAAACCTTACCAAGGGAGGAAATGTTCCAGTCTCTTCTACTGATAGTTCACGTGAGCGTGGTGATATTTCTGTTCAAATACTACGTCAATCAGCAAAGGCGAATATAGCACAACCATGTTCTAAATCCATGACTGGTCTGGATAAACAATTTGCAGACAAAGTATTTAGCGATGCTAACAGGGAAATCGGTCCACATACTGAAATACGCTGCTTAATGATGGTCCATCAGCTCTTTAGAATTTGTTTTATGCATTTACCCAAATAATGTCACTACTGTTCCCACTAACATAAGATAGATGCTGGAACATGCCCAAAGAGGGCAAGAAGCTGATGAGGAGTCTAGAGAATAATTCCTGGGTGGAGCAGCTGAGGGAACCAGGGCTGTTTAGTCTGGAGGAAAGGAGGTAGGAGTCAGCCTCTTCTCCTAAGTAACAAGTGACAGGACAAGAGGAAACAGCCTCAAGTTGCGCTAGGGGATGTGGAGGTCGAATGTTAGGAAAAATTTCTTTATCGAAAGAGTTGTCAAACACTGGAACAGGATGCCCAGAGAAGTGGTGGAACCACCATCCCTAGAGGTACCTAAAAGTCATGTAGATTGGTGCTGAGGGACATGGTTTAGTGGTGACTTGGTACTGCTGGCTTAGTGGTTGGACTTGATGATCTTGACAGTCTCTTTCAACCAAAATGATTCTGGAAAATAGTATTCAATAGGAGAAGCTATCTGAAGATTCATTCTGCTTCCAGTATCAGATTGGCAAAAAAGCCCCCATATCCCTTTAAGTTCCTGCTGCTCGAAGCACAACTGCTGGTACAAACTCAAGAGCTGTTAACACAGTCAAAACCTGAAGTCGTTGCACTCCTGTCAAGATATAAAGCCCCACAAGGTATCGTGCTTGTGACTAAACCAGGAACCATATCCTTGAATTCCACATAGAATTTGCTCAGCTGGTTTGGTGTACGTGGAAAAATGAGAGTAGAAGTGCATAAAAGAGTGCACAGCAGTTAATTTCTAGGAAAGGGAGAACAAATGGAATTAACACTCAAAAAATACATATAACATCAAGGCTTTAATGTTAACTGCAAAAATGACATGAGGCAAAACAAGTCTGAAGAATGAAAGGCTATGAGACAGATATTGGTATTTCTAAAAGGCATTCAAAAGACATAGCATTTGATGCAAAACATTATCCTTAATATAGCATTCTTGGTTAGATCAAAATTAAAAAGCTCTCTTTTTCTCCCCTCTAACTACTAACTTGCTGAATAGGTTAGGGAGTCCATAACCATACCAGTTCTTGTCCATCTTGCTTTTTACCTGGAAAGCATTGACCTACGTATTTTCCCTAACATTAAAGCAATGCAGAGATGAGAAAGGTCATTTTACACAAGGTTTTTAATGTTTTTCCCTAAGTGAAAATTACATTTCAAGATATTTGGTAATTAAATATTGTAAGTGTGTTTGAATCAAGCAGAACACTTGAAGGAAGAGAAAACTTGGTGTGAGATAGTCCAAAAGACTTCCTGCTGGGAACAGATTGTTCCAGCTCTGCTTCAGGCAGTGTCTGCACGAGTAAGCACTTCACTGAGTCTTTTTTGATAAGCAAGAAATTTAACAGTTTAGTGTCAAAATCTCTAAAAAAAAAAAGTCCAACTTTACCCATCAATACACAGATCTATAAATATTAAATCCAGCCCTTTAGAAACAAACTATTCCTTAGCAAATCTGATCTCATACTTAAGCCTTGGAGGGCCTCTAGTCCTGCCCAGTGAAGCTTTCAATGGAATTATCCTTTATTTTTTGTTAAAAAGGTATACAAACTGCTATGAAATGTTAGTATGCAGCAATGGATGAACAGGTTACAGTAGATATCAGAATGTATAAACCAATATTTCAACCCAGACTCCTGACCCCTGAAACAAAACCCTATACAATAGGGCTATGTGCCGATTGCTCGTGTGCATTGGAAGCATCATTGTAGCAGGAAAAAAAGATCTGGAGGACTAGGAATTTGCCCAGAGAATATAGTCCAGCAAGGCCCTGTTCTAAACTCTTTATGAAGCTTGGCTAAATGGGATGGAAAGTGAGTTAGGTTAAAGCAAGGTAAAAGATCCCCTGCACCTCTCAGCTGAAACTCCATGTGGAGACTCAAGATCAAGCAGTGTCTCAGCGCCATCTCCTGAGGACTTTGCTGTTGTACACAATACAAATTAACAGGCTTTGTATCTTATAGTAAAGTATTTCTATTTTTATTCTCCCAGTAATCAAGTTTGAAGAACATTCAAGTAATTGCATTGTCTATGGAAAGCTATCCTACTACCAAAAAACCATCACAAAAATATTCTGCTCCCTTCTCTTACTCTCTGAACTCCAAGAAGCAGTTACCCTCACCTCATGAGCTGTCTGATCAAAAGGTGTCACCGTTCATCCTTGTTTCCCTTTGCCAAAGAGAAAAGCTTGACCTGTAGGAAACAGCTACACTAAAAAACTATTCTGTTCACTCTGCAAGCTACTTGATGAACCTTACCTTGATGAAGGTAAGAATAAAACAAAGAGGAGCCATATTCTTGCTCAGCTTTAATTATCTACAGTACTTATCAGGAAGAGTCAGAGGGCAAAAGGGAAATGCTGTCCTAAGACACCTTTTTGTTTCGTTCTCCACTACAAGAACTGAAACAAGGAAAATACTGAGTTACCCCCCATCTTTGCCAGGAAGAAAAATGTGTTTCTCATTACTTAAGAACTGAAAGTGAACAACTTTCTATAGGATGGTATCAAATAAACTGTTTTGTTGGATTTTAATTACCTTCGTTTCACATATTTTCTTCTCTCATAGGAAATAATGTATAATCCTGGTATAGACAAAGGAGGTACACAAAGTATGTCCCATTTTCTAGGTTACCAACATATAGGCTCAGACTCCAAAGGCTGTAAGAAGTACGGAAATCACAATCCCTTGACCAAACTTTATTTCTGTATGCCTCTATGTATGAAAAATTTGTAACTATATATAGGTGTAGGCTCGGTTATCAAACTCTATGAAGGAAGGTAATTCAGCACAGCTCCTGCCAGTGCAAAGGCTAACTCAGGGAAAAAAACTAGCATAAATAAAATAGACAAAAACTTTGTGCATGCATATAACTACCCTAATGCTCAGTTATAATGAAAACACCCATTCAGTTGGCTTCCAGAAAAAAAAAAAAAAAACAGCATTTCATATAGCCTCCAGAGAGCTCAGTAACACTGATGAAATTTTAGTAAATACAAGTTTAGAAAAAACTGCTAATACAGATAGAAGTAGCATTTCCGAATGTCATAGTGTCTTGACTACATTGGGAGATTCCACTTCCTGGTCAGTTGCACAGATAACTAAACTGCAATTTAGCAGAATAATGGAAATAAACTCTATTAAATGTTTTGTCATTTGTTATTTACTCATGAAAACAGAAAGAAACACATTTTGAACTATGAAATTTTAAATTTCATAGGGAGAAGAATAAACCCTATCAATCAGCAATTTCAAAGACATCAAATGGCTGGATATCTCTATTACTTTCCACACATTTGAATCAATAAAGAAATCATGCAAGCAACAACCTTGTAATGCTGCATCCTCCCAATCCTGAGGTTATCTTACAATATTTTTTTGGTCAAATAAGAGTTACTTGATGATTTAATGATAAGCAACCAAACTGTCATTCAAGGCAACATGATGGCATATGAATTTCACTGCAGGCAAGCACAAGGTTATACACAACAGAAGGAACAATCCAACTGAACAGCCACATTCTGATGTGTTCTAAAATGGTGTGAAACTAATCAGAAAAAGTAATTAAAGGGTCAGGATGAACAGCTAACAGAGAACATCTACTAAAAATGGGGAAAAAAGGTAGAAAGTTAAGACAAAGAATAAATATCTCAAGTACTGTCCCATTAAAACTTCACCTTGTATATTTACCGACTCCAGCTGAGACTTCTGTAAAATGAGCAACTTGCACCTACACCAGGTAAGGGTCTTCACTGCTGTGCTCTAACAGCCCTGAAAGAGATCAATCCAGATCTCTATACTGAGCAGAAAACAGGAGATCTGGAGGAGTACCAAGTGGCTCAAAGCATAAAATCCTACCTGTGAAGAGCTATTAAGCAATGCTGCATTTATTTTTATTTAGAATTATCTAGCCATCACTTGGATTTTACATTTTTCTATCAGAGTGAAAGGACGGAAGAAAGACAACAGTAATATTAAGCATGAGCTAATGAAAAATAAATTTAAGTTCTTATTCACATAGACAGGAGATGAAAACAAAAAGTTAAAACAATGGAAGAACTGAATGATTTGTGAATCAGTCTCACTTTGCCCCTTAAGTTAGAAAGAACAGAACATTGGTCTGTCTTTGTCAAGAACAAGATACGGGAAGATTATATGGGTACAACACCATTTTACAGTGAAACAAGAGGCAACTCAGTATGAGAATCTGACCTTCCAAGGTAGGGTTTACAGAACTGAACTAAGCATTACCCTTATGAAAAGCCAATCTGCACTCAGTCTACTGGAGAAAGTAGAGAAAACCTTATCGGTTTGTTGCCACTAAACTGACTCACAGCATTGTTGTCTACATTTAAGCTATAGTCACACAAGGAAAAGATGAAGATGACTTCTGAAGAAATTACTAATGACCATTTTTACATTGATTTGCTTTTTTTAAAGTATGATATTTGTTATTAAAACTAAACTGCAACAGGCATTTCCAGACTATTTTTTTCCAAGTAAAACAATTTTCATCTCATGCTTATGTCAATGGATCAGTTTGAGTTTGTTGTGCTTTTGTTTGAAGAAAAAAGACCAGCAGTCCAAGATAACAAACAAAATCCCCACCTGTAACTGCTAAATGACGAAATAATTTCTGAATGATGACAAGGTTCCAGCTGTACTATCAAACATGAGTAGCACTTATCTAGCTGTATGTCCAGCCAGTTATGGCTCAAACCAGTATGGCTTGGAAAAAGGGAAAAAAATCCCAGACTGGATGTTGACAGAGAACTTCTGAAGAATTCTTCAGGTCAGGCCACTACCAAACCTCAAAAGGCAATCTCATAAACAAGATACTCTTTTTGTGGTGCTAAATGCACTACTTCCGGGCAAAACAGATTGATAAGGAATTCTTCAAGCAGGAAGATATCATAGAATCATAGATAGGAAACAGACCAAAATGCAGTAATAATCAAAATAATTCTATAATCGAAGTAAAAGCAATGTTATATAAGTTGGCAGTAATTCAAGAAAATAAAAATAAGACACATGAGCAAGTTAAGAGTACGGGATCACTTACTGGGATTGCCTTGCTTCAATCTATGTCAATGGCAGGTTGAAGTAATTTCAGCTCTTTCTGAAACATGACCAATACTGTTCTTCAAACAATGCAAAATCCTATGAAATACAGTCACTCCTACACTGATGAAAACAAGGGTGTTTTAAGTGTTTATTCAGTCACTAACTATAAGCTATACGAAAAGCAGCTGTTTTAGTTGAGCAGAACTAGATGGTTAGAATAAAATGTCAAGTGTCTGGGAGTGGGTCACTTCTAATAGCAGATTATAATTATTTATGGATATTATAACCCCTAAAGAATGCTATGCTTGTAAATTACTGAATTTAGAAGAGTAAATAGAAGACCATTAAAACAACACAAGTGATAAAAGGCATAATATTTCTCCACATTTTGCCCATTCCTTAATTTTGTCCCTTCACAGAATTTTTTGAATCTTTTTAAAGAATTTAAGGGTATTCAAGTTCTGATTCTGTGTACTCATTTCCACACTCCCACACCCCCACTCGCTTCAATGTTATGGTAGATATACTGGCCACCTGAAAAAAGCTACTCATCCCTGACAGGCTGTCCTGGTTTGAATTAGAACAGAACTCATTGTGGTCAGCAGTTTGACTTTTCATCTCAGTCTCTAAGTAACTGCACTGTCTGAAGTTAACAGCATGTTTCTGTAGACAGGGTCTGCTTCTAGAGGTGATAGCACTCGATGGTCACAGCTACTACCAGGGACTGGTGTGCAGAAAGGCTCTTGCTTATGCTTGCTGCTGTGCAGACCAAGGTCACTGCTAAATCCTGTGTGCCACGGTGGGGGTGCAGGGAGTGAGAGGCTGCACCTGCGGGGAGGAGCAGACAAGACAGGTGACCCCACACTGACCAACAAGGTGTTCCATCCCATATACATCATACTTGGTGTAAAGCTGAGGGATCACAAGGGTCAGCTCTCTTCAGTGGCCAGTCCAAGGAGGACTCTGTTCTGCTTTCCACCCCAGTCTGTCCATTCCTCACCACAGTTCCAGAATCCAGCTCCTGAATCCTGTTCTTGTTTGCTGCCGAAGAAGTCTGGGACTTCCCCAGCATCTGCCAGCAGCATCAGTGGTGACAGTGACACAGCTGCCATTACAGGCACTGGGTTCAGTATTGATATTGTATATATTTCATTTTACTATTTTAATTTTCATTAAAGCAGATTTAGGTTTTTTTCCAACCCGTAAGTCTCTCTCCCTTATTCCCCTTCCCAAAGGGGAAGGGCAAGAGGTTCATAGAGGCACCTGTCATTTGTCTAGCAGCTAGCCCAGCCCTAATCCATGACGCAGACATAGTTCTTTACTGCATAAAAGGTAAATTATGAACATTTCCAAAGACACGATCCAAAAAAAAAATTCAGACACATACTTCCTTGAACAGTATTTCAGCTTTAATGAGTCAAAACTGAAGAGTCAGAACAATTTTATATCCAGACTTTGGAGTATGACTAAGTATCTACCTATTCCTATATCCAATCAACTTAAATAATAAAATGAAAATATGCCCTAAGAAACTTTGCAAAATTATGTTTGTATTATTTAGCTTGTTTTGATCGTAACCGTCGCTTGATGATTAGATGATCACTTTCCCCTTTTTGTTCTGTAAATACCTGAAAAGGATGAAATATCAAGAGTTACTCAGCATTTCTTTAGAGACAAATTACATGCACTTCTAGACCCACATAACCAACATGTGTTTTCCCCAGAAGCTGTTTTCAGGATGACATTTGCCTCTTAGTCAGAGGTCTCCAGGACTCTGAAATGTCCATTTCAGTGCATCATAATAAGCAACAAATACTGGGAACACACAAAACTGGTATCTGTTTCAGCAAAACCAGAAAAGTCCAAGGAAAAATGTGATCTGAGAGCAGCTCTGACTTCCAGTCTCCAATGCTCATGTTATGAAACAGTAAATGTTCAAAAAAAACATAGTTTTAGCTTAAATTCCTTTAGCATTCTCTGACTTTCCCAGGATTCAGTCTTTCACTTTTCCTTTCACTTCCAAACTTCATAGATTCTTTTGCTCTACATTTCTGCCATTTTCTACACCCTCTTATGGACAGAATTTTGGTTTCTGCTACACCCATTCGTACAATTTACAGAAAATTCAATAGGATATCTCAGTATGGGCAAATGCTTACGATAGCAAGGGAAGAAAGGCTTGAAGAGAATGAGGAGATGTACTTTCAAGAGACTCACAGCACTACAGATACTGTCAAAACCGTGAAGCTGGATTTCAGAAACAACACACCAAGCCCTGGCCTGTAAGGCTCTCTGTAGGCTGGCTTAGACAGGGCAATACAACTTAGGTGCACTCAGAAGGTTATCTAAGCTATGCTTTGCAAAAGTATGGATGTATCCACATCCTAAAGTAACCCAAATACCAGCTGTGCTTAAATGGAATCAAAAGTTACCTTAGGCACTCACTCGCCTTGCAAAGTTAATTGTGCATGCAGACCTTTAGTGTTTCAATCATGCTATTCCAAATCCCTTAATGACATCTATTTCTAGTCTTCCTTTATACTACACTTAAATGTACAACGGCTGAAAAAACAAATTAAGACTCAACTGCTGTAGTAGAAGAAAAAGTATTCCTCCACGTACCACATCTAAGACATCTGTGAATCCAAATTTAAAGATATTTCCATGTCTGTATCACCTATACAGTAAGTCAGCAGTCAAACACAGAGACTGTCAGTGAGAAAACAGAGGAAGCTGAGTAGCAGGAAGAAAAGACTGAAAGGAATGGTTAGGTAGAATCAAGTCAGTACTTCAAAACATCTTCTGCAGCTTGATCAACCTTCAGATTTGTTCTGTCCCCCAATAGGTTATTTTAAGCCAAGACTACAGAAATACATTACGGTAACCTGTCATCACTTACTGAAGCAGCAGGGATATCAAGAGGGCAAGAAATGTCTGTCGAATACAGCTTTCTCTTAGTTCTTTTTGGCTTGAGCTCAGTTTCTGGTTCTGGAGGCTTGGAAGAGCTTATTGTTGCAATCAGCTTCTTTGCTAGAAGAAAAATTTTTGTGAATCAACATCTTACCGGTCTTGTGAGCCTCCAAATTAATTAATAAGGCAAGCTTTATTAAAAATAGTTTAAAAAGGAAACAGATTTGCTTTGAATTTTAAATATAAAAATTCAGAAGTGGTATGTGACTACCACAGTTTTCTATAAGCTTTTGTATCTGAATCTAAAGGATAAATTTAAATAGCACATTGAAAAAAGTCAAATAGGACTGAGATTTCAAAGTTAAGCATTTCAACAGAAGTTGAACAATAGGCTTAACTTTTTTGTGCTGACAGAAGCACAGGGTAAAGAATTTTCTCCATATACTTGTATAGTTTAATCAAACTAGTACTCGCTCTATAAAGAAATGAATATATGCATATTACGAGCTAGAGGGAAGGAAGAAATCCTAAACAATACCAATTTATGCAAGAGAAAAAAAAATACAGTTTTCACAGAAACAAAGTAGGGGTGAGAGTGAGGGCCGGCTTCTAGAACAAGGTAAGATTTGAAGTTTGGATTGGGCTCAATTTTTTTAGAGCAGTAGGGCAAATTTCTGAAGTTGCCTAGCTGTTTTACTGTGAACAAGAGCAAAGTAGCTCAGACATTTTGAGCTTAACAGCTATCATTGCTTTTATGATAAATATACATGCATATCTTCCACACTGTGTTCTTTCATTCCACCTGGTTTACTATCCACACTTGAATCTAAACTTTAGAACTGTGTGGTCCTTGCAATCAAGACAGCCTTCTCTACTCTGCAAGATTCAGCATAGCAGGTCTCAGTTCAGACTCTCATTTCATAAATGAAATAAGAACTTAATAAAGCAGATGAGTCCTTCAGCACGTAAACTATCACTTTACAGTAGAAAAAAAGCCATTCTACAATGCTCAGAGAGCATAGAATAAGCCTTATTTATTCTGTACAAACCTTTAGAGTGAATAATAGTAGGAGAATTTTGAAAGAAGTCTTCAATTTTTTGCAGTGTTCCATCTTTCTTTTTACCTGACTTATTGCTTGAAGATTTTTGCTTTCTTAAGGCGTATTCTTTCCTAGACGACTGTGTAGTAGACATCTGTAGACAAATACAAGAAAATTGACTTATCAAGTTTAATTCCATTTTATTTGATTTCAATGTTAAGTTGACATTTTGAGCTTTGCTACGGACATCTCAGCTCACTATACTAACAACACCACCACAGCAAGAACTGTAGACAATCTCATTTTACGCCCAGAAGAAAACAAACAAACAAAAAACCCCCCAC
Source organism: Buceros rhinoceros silvestris (assembly GCF_000710305.1). Classification (NCBI taxonomy): domain Eukaryota; kingdom Metazoa; phylum Chordata; class Aves; order Bucerotiformes; family Bucerotidae; genus Buceros; species Buceros rhinoceros. Next base: position 35,827 of record NW_010406850.1, on the reverse strand, counting down.
ACAAAAACATGAGTAATATAGGAAACAAATCAGTTCTTTTATAAAAAAATAGTATATTCAAAGCTCTATAGAGTATTTCATTACACAAGCTGTTCTAGTTATAAATAAAACAGGCAGAAACTGAAGGGGAAAACAAATCTATTACCCACCCTCTGCACGTGCTCAGGTTACTATTAAGGCCTAAACCCATCTTTGTATAATTGCCATGCTTAAAGATGATGTGAACCTTAGTTTTACTTCAAAGGCATTGCCTATAACACCAATATAGTATGTTCAAACTAGTCTTCATCACTATTCCACAGGAAACATCCTTCCCTTTGAATCATTGTACACTGCAGCTAGCACATGTTCTTGGCAAATGCAGATTTGCTCTTTGGTTAGCTTATGCAGTTTAGGAGGAAGACAACGTATGTGTTTAAGAATCCTATTCAAGTACATCGATAAGGATAAGTTGCTGCTGCATGAGAATGTTTGCTCCTTTCACTAGTCCCCATGTACAGAAAAAGCCGAACTAGGGTAAAAAAGCAGAACAAAATCAAACCATTTCCATGGTGCTTGTAGAAGGAGAATTGGTCATAGCAGGTTTTGCATTTTTCATGTTCTCACTTCTCACAAAATTCTAAGAAAATAAAGATGACATATTTTAACTAGGATTATTCTGGAAAGAATTACAATTACTACAATTATTTATATTACAGAAGCAGCCACTGTTTAAGTGCTATGGCTAACAGTAGGGAGGCACTACGTAATACCAGATAGAGGTAACTATTCAAATGTGAATTGAACACTAGACAAATTTGTGGAAGGGAACTACAAATACCTATAAGTCGAATCATTCTGACATTCACTGTTGTCTTCTCTCCATTATTATCTATACTTTTGGCTTTTAAGATATTTGACAAGCAAACCCTAGATCAAGCCCTGGGATCTCCATGAGATTCAGAAAATAAAAATAGGATTTTAACAAATGATCAGAGTAATACATTGAAAAAACCACACAACATATTTGGTCAGTTGGTCTAGGTCATACCTCACCCATCTCTTCACTCTTCCGTTTCTTTCTTGTCTTAAGCATTTTAACTGGCAAAGTACTGTCCTGGTGCTTCACCTCCATGCTATTGGGTTGTAGAGGTGTGAACCGAATTTCTACCTCTGGTTTTGGGAACCGACTAGTTTTTCCATTTTCTGTGGACACTTCAGAAGGGTCAAGGACAATTTCTGAATGGTCCTGCAAGCACATGGAAGTTTTAAGAAAACAAGTTTTAAAATAACTGAGTTAGAAAAAGTGTAATACATATCCCCACTTCCACCCTCCACCTCCCCCGCAGCGTAATGCAAAGTAAGCATTTAATTTTCCAGCTTTTGAAACACTTATAATAGAAGAAATCTATTTCAACTATAGCAGAATTTAACTCTTTTTTAAAACATCTGTTTAATTTTAAAAAGTTAACTTTTCTATTTTTGATTACAGAATTTAAAGAGTTTTCCTTGCTGAACTCAGCCTGATACTTTATTTCCATATCATTTTCAAGGGCAGAGATGGCTAGTCACAGTTTTCACAGCTAGCAGTAGTAGAATTGACATGATTTTCTTTACCTTAACACTACTGTTCTGTAAGAATTTGGCAGTAATAGGTGCTTTTGAGAGAAAAGTATAATCTTTCTTTAGCTTATCTTTAGTGAACTTCCCCCTCTCCACTACAGAAGTTAATTATGTAAGCAACAAGGTCCAACTGTCAAGCTACAAGCCAAATTCATCTTATGACAAACTTCTATATCACTATCTGTTCTCTGGAGCAAGAGCAGGCATTCAGACAGCACCGTCACCTGGAAGCTGAAGACCTTGTCTTGTCCCTGCTTACAGCCAAGCTCCTAGAATGGCACAGTGAGGGGGAGATGGAAAGGTCAGTTTGCACAACTTTTCTTCCCCAGCAGCACTTACCCTTCACCATCCACCCAACCCTGTTTTTCCTAGCAAAGCCAGCAAGAAAATCATAGCTGTGGTCTTCCCAGATCTCTGTGGCAGCAGTTCAGCTTCTGGCTAGCATACAGAAATAAGTTCAGCAGCTGTTTGAATGAAACCTAGAAAATGAGCTGCTGGGGTTGATGGTGGTGAGAAGTGGCAGGTGGCTGCTACTACTGCCACTTCTTACGCTGGCTCATGCTGAAGGGCACCTTCCTCCTCTCAAAAAGGAAAATGATTAAAGCCCATGGAAAGCCAAGAGGTAGTCACCTTCTTCAGCTTGGATTCTGAGTGGGAATACCAGCACCACTGCATTCCCAAGAATGGAGCTGGCTAACAAAACCATTTTTCTTTATAACTCCTACTTCAAAAAGTTAAATTAGTTAACAAAGCTACACACAGGAATCCTGCAGTGGAAGGAAGTAAATTCAGTTTGCCCTGCTATTGCTCACCCATTTAAAAGTGTTTGGCTTTTTTTGTGGGGGGGCATAGTGGGGTGGGGAAGGGGGTTTTTTTGGGTGTCTTATGAGTCAGCCACTTCATAAGCATCAATGAGATGTAAGTTTTCAAAAGCACACAGCTGGAGTAAGATTCATATGATGATGTTATACAGCCTTTATTTCTACCAAAATACACTAACTCAGGTTATCTGATCACCAAGAAGGGCATTTGGAGAATAAAACTTTAGAACTGTTCAGGCAACAGGAGATATTTTCTTCCCTATTCTGCTTTTAGCAAAATTCATATAACTGCATAAAATTTTTGAATTTAAAGTTATATACCAACCTTACTTAATGAAGGAGCACTGCTAGAACATCAAGCTAATAAATAATTGTCTTTAACATCATTGTATCTTACTGGAATACTTTGTCCAGCTATAGGATTAAGTTTGTTTGCTTTGTTTTTCCGTAGACTGTAAATATTTAAAATGAGTAAAGATTATGCTAGACTGCAAACCTCAAAATATTTTGTTTATTCTAAACTCAAAACAAAAAACCTCAAGTGCAGACAGCTAATGAGCACCTGGGCTTACACTGCGTAAGATGTGCCCTGCTGGGTCTCTCCAACAGTCTGGCTAGTTCAATATTCTGCCTCCAAGAGTGGCAAAGGAAGATGCTATTTAAGGATAACATGTGTGGACCTGGCCACCTTTGTCATCTACTCACTCTATATTCTCCCAGCACTCCCAGCTGTTGCATTAGAAGCAGACGGTAAACCTCTGCCTAATCCTCAGAGTATCCATTTATTAATACATTTATGGGTTTCTGCTACAATTTTTTCTAATCCCTGTTATCAGTACCTTTTCTGTCACCTCCAGAAGATCATCAGCTGCTTCATGCAGGAATGTGTTATTTTAACTGTTTTAAAAATATCTCCTATTAATTTAATCAAGGACTAGCCAGATCTTGCAGGATTTTAGGAAGAATAGTTCTGCCTTCTGTTTACCCAGCACAACCATGATTTTGTAAGCATCAACCTCATAAGACTCTGGTAACCTTAACCTCTTCTAACCAGAGTGCCAGCTGCTTAGTCTCTCCTCAAGGCAGAATACACATATTGCCTTGATCACTTCAGTTTTTCTTCTTTATCTCCACTATATTCTTCCTGAGAATTTTTTTATTTCCTGCTAAAACTTTACTCATTTGGTTCAACACCAACATAATCCAGTGTACAACTCACACAGTAATCCTGTTAGCAGCCTCTTCTTATGAATAACATCAATTATTGTTGCTACTGGCCTGAGGTAAATGCCTTAGTACCAACTGTTCACAATTCTCCTATAGTTAATTTTATAGCAAAAATAACTAATTTTATGGTGCTCTTTTAGCTGCATAAAGCAGTAACTCTGAGAGCTATTCTGTCCTCCCTTGTATATCACAAGGCTTGTCTACATGGCCCTAGCTGAACTGATGAAGTAGCAAGAAACTATCCAGACAGTTATTTGGCAGTAGACAGGAAAGAGATGAAGAGATGTATTTTGGCACAGTCCAGTCCTGCAACACGGGGAGATTTGTATCTTCTAGGAGCCAGGGGAGGGACTGCTAGGAAATCCATGTTCAGCCCTATTCATTCTAATTAGCAATGGAGACACACAGCATTGATTCAGTTTAGCCTTGTTAAATACTGTTCATGTAGCACACAAGGGTTTGGTGAGAATCAGGAGTCTCCGTTAAAACCCTTTCAATTTTTGTTCAGAAAACAAAGCAGAAGGTGATCTTCTCTGTGTAAATTTCAAATACTGTTTCAGTTTGGTTTTAGTGGCATGCAAGATACTGTTTTGTTCCTGTGAACCTCCATATGGGCTGGCAGCTCTAATTACAACATCCTCTCTATTATCACACTATAAGTGATATCAGAAAAGTTGAGATGAAATCCCCTTAACACTGACATAACCAAACCGAGATAACATTATAAATATTACGCCTTCAAAGCTTTAGAACCTAGATCAGTTAACTAGTTTTTCCCTCAGGTGCCTAAGTTCTATAACATATGTTCTGTTAAAGTACATTTTTTTCCCCCCTAGAGTCAGTGTGAAAGGGGAAGAGAGAAAAAGAATGAACGATAACTCACAACTGAAGGTGTAGTTAAAATACAAAGAACTACAAAAAGTAACTTTTTGGAGGTTTCCAATGTTGGTGAAATATATATTGAGAAAACAAAATTAGTTATTAACAACATACCATTAGTACATAATGTCCATAAATAAACATACCTCTCTGCTTATGGAATGATCTATTTTGTCTTGTTCTTCAGGTAAAGGTACTTCTGTCGAAGACTGAGGACTTCCATGGTTAATGCGTTGTTTCAATTCCCTTATCAAGTCATCTTTCTCAGCCAGCTGTTTTCTTAATTCTTCTATATCAGTTTCCTTATCCTAATAAACATAGCAAAATTTGCCACAAATTGCAGTATTGGCAAAAGAAATTTAGACACAAGCAATAATACATTTACTTGCTAGCATCAGTTTTAGAATTACAAAATAGGCTAAAATAGTCAAGTATCCAACAGCCAATAATTTAAATATATTAGTGGCCACTCTTTAAAGTGAAGAAAAGATCATACAACAGCCTGGGAAGATGCAATGCAAAAATATTTTACTCTAACTCTGCATAAGAACTTCACCTCCTATTTGTTCATGAAGTCCTTGGTGCTGTAAAAAAGGCAGCAAATATGATAGTTGTTTCAGATTCCTAGTCCAACTACGCAATTAAACTATCAAACAGACTTGAGTGTCTATTTGAACTAAATATTCTGAAACTTCAGTTACTGTCACAAATTCAGTTTCAAAAACAACTCAGCTTTAAAATTAGTTGCAAATGGTTTCAATATGACAGTGTTTAAGAACAAAGAAACAAAGCCAAAAAACGCAAAGAGCAAGTACAGTGGTTTACAACAACAACAAAAAATATCACAGGAACAAGAAGAGAGAGAGATGACCTTTGCTGAATCCTTTACTGTAGCCTGCTTCAGTTCCTCTATTTCTTTATCTTTCTGTATGGTCTTAGAAGCCAAAGTCTTGATCTGTACTTCCAAAGCTTCAACTAATTTATCTCTCTCTTCACGCCACTTTTGAAGACTGCTGTCCTTTTCTACCAGCTGGGCAGAAAGTTTTTCCTAAATATGGAAAAAATAGGTTAGAACTGAACACCACTTCTACACATTATCTCAGCTGTGCTGATAGTACCAACTATGCAAAATAAAACTATTTTATGGCCTTAAACTTGAGAGCCTATGGAGACCTTAAAAAGCTCACATAGAACTACTTTCACTACAAATATGCAAAACCAAACCATGCTTCAATTAGAAAATCTGTATCTACAGTTATACTCTTCATAAAGGTAATTTTCAGTAAGAACCACCACTCCTGTTTGCTCAGTTTGTGATTTTAGTACTCGTAAGTCTTGGGCAAGCAAAGTCACAAAGTAAAAGTTGTCCTAAGTTCTTAACGTCCTCCTGTACTGATCGCAGGTCTAGAAAGTCATTGCTACCTACTTCCAGATGCACATACATTGTTTGATTGTACAGATCCATATAATCATCTCATATGCTTAAGAAGTTACAAACTTGACACAAGCCCAATGAGCAGGCAAGGTATGCACCTTGTCATTAACTATCAGTCACTCTACTTAAAGCCATATGGGAGCAAAACCACTAGCATTTTGACCAAAAAATTTTACTCTGTCTGGAAAGAGGGGATTTTTTTTTTTTAGCAACTTCTTGTTTTTTCCTCTTCCTTCTAAAGCCTCACAGGGTTTTTTTTGTTTGTTTAGAAAAGTCAGGCAAATCTTGTTTTTCAATGTTTTCTTAGCTTCATTAAGTGGCAATTCATCTAAGTGTAGGTTACTTGTGGTGTTTTACGCACAAGATGCAGTTTGAAGAATTCAGTGAGGTGCTGCTGGTGGCAGCATAGGAAGGAACAGACATGTTAACTATAAAGCTTTTTCATTTTGTGACCCTTCCATTCCTCCCTTTTCATAATGAGATGATCTCATCTAAGCTTTGCCGTGTGATAAGTGAGGAGACTTTGACAAAGGCCGGCTACCAACAAGTGCCCAACACTGTTAATACTTGACATGTTATTTGCTCTGTAGGGAAGACTTACACTTAGAGGACTCTGCTGAGACCTACAGTCACTTACAATTTCTGCTTGTTGCTCTATGCAACGTTCTCTGTCCTCTGCAAGTTTTCTCATTTCTCTATTGTGATGGCTCTCAGCTTCTTTTACTTGACTTATGAGTTCCATTTTTTCCTCCAGCCACTTCTTTCTATCAGTTTGGTACTTGTCCTTGTTCTCCTGTTTTAGAGAAACCAGAAATAAAATCGCAGGTAGAGATTAAGCAGAAAGATAAGTGTTAAAACCCAGACGACCATTAAACGCATTTGTTTCAAAAAGGTAACAATTACTAGCTCAGTTCTACTCCAGCATAATCCCAACTGCAAGTGTTACATTCTCATTTAATACTGTTCTTCTCCATTAAAAAAAAATCAACAATTTTCAGCACTTATTCAGACTGGCATGTCTTCATGCTATATAATTTTTTTCCCCTCTAAAAATACTCTAGGGAAGCGCAAACACTAAAGTTACACCAAAAGTCAAGAGATCCTTCTAACTTCCAAATTCCCAATCTTTTATACTGCCTAAGACGACACATTAGAAGCTTACTTCTCCTTCAAGACTGAGAGGCAAAGAATGCAGTACCATTTGAATGGTAGGCAGAGATAGTGCATGCCTAAGAATGTCACTTCAATCCACAACAGCTTTGCTTCCTTTTCTATCATAACCAAACCTCTTGTCAGACATCCTCCCACACAAGACAGAAGGCATCCAAAAAGACACTTGGAAAAGAGTCTACTTTCTAATTCCAGGATAATTAGAGGCAAGTCTTCAGCCTAACAGGGAGGTCTTTCAGGTCATACAGCAAGCATAAGATCTTGAAGGAGTTTGCTTTAGTTGCCTAAGCAACTGACAGGAAAGAGGTTGGGAATGGATATTAAGAGTTGGATTGGTTAAGCCAACTCTAAGACAAGCCCAGCTGCAGAAGCGCTGTCTATGGTAGACAGCGTAACGAAGGGTGCACTCCACTACAGGGTACCAGTGATGGCATATATCACCGACACTGCACCCAGACTTTACTGCACTGATGCACCGCAGCTTTTCAAGGAGGTTTCCTTTACCAGTGTAACAATTTGCCATATCATGGTCTAGCTCTTTAAGATAACAGCACACAAAAAAATTTAGACCTATACATGAAAGTTACAGCTTTAAACCTGAGCACGAATTATGCCAACATATTTTACCTTCAGTTCTCTTTGCAGATTTATTAATTCCTCATTTATGTTTTCCTCCTCATTTTTGGTCATCTTTTGCTGCCAGTCACTATTGCCCTGGTTACTCAGCTCTCTGTATTTCTGCTTCCATGCTTCCAGTTCTAGTCAGTACACAAAATGGGGTTATATAATGCATGTTTTCAAAGGCGTATTTGACTACATTCACATCCTTCTACTAAAGTCACTTAGATTTATCAGCTATGACTGCTAAGGGACAACAGAAGCCTTTAACTGTTAGAAGTTTGCTATATACCACATGAAATTAATGCCTAAATACCAGTCAGAAAATAAAAACAAATTTAAAGCAAGTGTCACAATAGATCCAGAACAATTTTGTCCCCTCGCTCCCTTTCTGTGGAGAGATTACCCGAAACTAAACTGCTGATCTCTTCTACTTTGGCTTGAAGTACTTGATCTTGTTCAGTCTGAGTCTGTTCTTGTTCTTCTAATGTCATCCGCATATCTTCAATTATTTTTTCCTTCGCATGCAGATCTGAAGGTTTAGAACAAATTTACTGATAAGCCCCCTCTTAGTTTCCACCAGTATCTACCAAAGAGCCTTCATTACAAGGCACTGTAATTTCATTTCCTGAGTTCAAAAGATTTATTAAAGAAACAGCGCATCTCTTCTGAAATACCCAAATCCGAAATTAAGTGATTCTCCTCAACTTGATTTAGGTGTTTCAGTGTTAACGTCAGTCAGATTGTGACTTGTATTATATCAAAAACTCAACCGTTGCTCAACTGCTAACTCTTTATCAAAGCTGCAGAAACTTATCATGCTAGCTCACATTTCAGAGTTTGATTTTGTTAAAACAGCCAACTAAAATAGCAAATAAGTACTAGCAGTTAATAAGTTAACACTGGTACAACAAACCCACGCTTCCTCTGTGGCTTATGTTTCTTATATTGAGACTATTTTTTTGCTTTCAAATACACCTGCTAATGAATCAATAAAAATTAGTTCCTGACTGTAACATTTTGGTGTCCAGGTTGGAGTTCCTCAGTAATTTAACATATAAATATACAAGACTCTCCAAACTCATTGGCAACATGACAACTCATCTAGCTGCCATTCCAAACAAACAGAGAATAGTGGCTTTTTCTGACCTTCGCGTGTTTTCTCGTACAGTTTGGAGATTTCTTCCAGCTTCCCGTTATTTGACAACTCCTAAATACCACATTGAAAACACGTTAAAGAAAACATATTGAAAGAAACAAATATACACGCTAAAAATTAGTAGCTTTTCATTCTGAGCTTTAATAAGTAATGAATAAAGAGTTTAAGACAAACAGTCCAGAATACAGTGTAAAGGAGCATTCAAGATAATTAAAAGAAGTTTAGAGGAAGATACTGCTACTAACATATCTAAATGTCACTAATCAGAACCAGGGTTTCTGCAGATATCAAGTATGTTTCAAATAGAGTAATCTGCCTAGCAAGTAAAATTTGACAATGTCCTGCAGTAAAAAATACTTTAAATGTCTGTCTTTAATCCATGAAAACTAGTTTTAGTTGGCTGCTCTTATTTTTACCCAAATTTCTGTAAACTTTCTCCTGTTGCTTGCAAAATTTGCCTCATTAATGGATTAGTTAAAAAAAAAATCTAAGAGCAAGTAAAATTAAAAAAAAAGAAATACCTTTTTAAGTTGCAGGATTGAACGCTGTTTGACCTCTACTTCTTCACTAAACTTGTTTTTAATTTTCTGAAGTTCAATAACTTCATTCCTCAGGGACTTCTCCTCAAATTGCATTTTACTCACCTGTAGCAGTTCACAAAGACAGCAAGCAAAGCTAACATTTAGCTAGCTATAAGCCTTTTACAATCTAAATAACCATATACTTTGAGAGTCAAATTTTTGCACAAATCTGAGCTAAATTTCAGGAGCTAGAACTGCACTGTACTGTACACCCTTCTTAGTGAGGGATTTTTCAACATGGAATAGTAGATTACATTCAGCAGGGAAAACAAACAAAAACCAAACCCCCCAACCAAAAACACCCACCACGGAATAGCCTAATCAAACTACAAATTCAGTTGTCCTTTAAAAAAAAAACCAACAGTTTTCTGATGTGATCCCATCCACTCCTTGGTACTTAGATCAGGCTGCTGGGGAAGACACTACTCTTTGAGACTTAACTTTCAAGCCCAAACTCCTGCTTGATAACTAACTACCAGCAATTGACATTTATTAAACCCAAACAAACTTGCAGAAGAAATATTTGGCCTATGGTTACCAACCTGTATTTGTACTTGCTGAATTTGTTTCTTGGCATCAGAAAATCTGTCTTTCAAATCTGTATGCTCTTCCTCTTTCCTCTGCAAATCATTTTTCAAACGTTGTACAAGGGCAGAGCTCTCACAAAGAGCTTTACGCAGCCTGGTATTAAAAATTAACAGGTATAAGTAACATTAGTGTTACACATGTCAAAGAAACAGTTTTTACACATCAGTGCAGGCTCTTTGCTGAAGATTAATAGAATCTCAGAACTACCAGATCAATGACAAGCTTTATAAATTTACTTTGGATTTCAACTTACTATATGATCCAGAAGTAGCAAACTGCTCAGATTTATTTCTGAACGCTACAGTTTAAGTACAGCAGAGCAACCATTTTTTATCATTAGGTGTCCTTACAAACAAAAGGAACAAGGTTAATGTCAAGTAAGTTTAAACTCAGTATCTACATCCCAGACACTGCAGGGATCAAAATAAAACACAAAAGAAAACAGAAAAAAACCCCAATAACATTGCAATAAGTAGTGCTGTTATAAAGCAGTTAAGAAGTTTGATGGGTTTATTTTTGAATGGTCATATTTATTTTAAAAAAATTACAGCAAGACATCTTGCATTCTTGCTTTAAAACTAACTAATGGAAGTTTTTTTAGATTCTATAATTGACAATAGAAAAGTCCTCACAAAAGGAAAACCTTCCACAGCTTTAAAAGCACAGGGTCAGGGATTCTCAGTCCTTTATGCTAAATTGTGCTTTACAGAGTATGCAGGTACCCACAGATCAATGGCATAAAGAGACTCTATGCAGGAGAAGGGCTACATAGCATCTTAAAGTTATTTTTACACAATTTCCTCACCATATAACAAATATAAACTCTCAAAAACATTTAATCTCTTATTTCTTAAAGATGTAAAAAGTAGAGGGGGCTGGGGGAAGTTTTACTCTCCTACAGCCATTGTTCTTTAAAGTTGTTATAGTAGGCCGTTTCCATAGAATAGCTATTACCAAAACCAGCTGTTTACTGTTGAATCCCTATGGTTTTTTTTTCCCCTTTTACCATTCAGTCCTTAAAGAAAACATTAGCTTGCTTTTATACAAATTATGTATATACAAGGATGTAACTTCAAATTATATGTTATTTCCTCCAGAAAGAGTACACAATATAACACTATAAGAAATCCCCAAATAGTTAATTTTCTTGCATGTACCTGTTTCCTCTAAAGTAGTTCCAAATGATGTGTATCTATACTTTGAAAGAATATGCAAATAGGTGAGGAAAACATAGCCAGCAGAATATGCAAATATAAAATTCAAGTGGTGTATTAAAACTCCTTGAAGAAGCAGGCTGGTTCAAGTTGACAAACACACAAATGTGTTATGTCAAACTGATGTTCACAGAAGGTAGTTTTAACTAGAGTCTGTTCTCAAAGGGTTACAGGTTATTTCACTATTTACTTACGATTTTATAAGTTGTACTTGCTCATTCTCTTTTTTCTCCTTTTCCTGGATGGAATGTTCCATGTTCTCCAATCTGTTCATTAGCTGCAGAAGTTGGTCCTTCAGATTTTCTTCCTGATCACTCAATTCTTTCAATTTGTTTTCTGAATCAGCACATCGTTCTTGCAGAACTACTGCATTACTTTCTAGATTTAAAATAATAGATTCCTTTTCTTTAAGTACTACTTCTAACTTCACTAAGCTCTCTTCTCTAGCTCTAAAAGCCTCCAAGAGGCATTCAAGCTCACTTATTTTTTCCTCGTAGCTGGCAACTTCCACCTCTAACTGTGCAATTATTTTCTGATCTTTGGCTGCTTGTTTTTCAAAATCATAGGTTTTCCTCTGGATTTGTTCTTCAAATTTTATTTTTAGTTGATTATTATAAGTCTCAGTATCACCAAGTTCCTTCTTCAAGTCTTCAACTTGTTGGAGTAGCTCTTGAATTCGCTGACTTTTTTGTGAAGAAGCCTTAATAATATTTTTCCCTTCTTCCCAAATGCTTTCAATACTGCAGTGAAACGAGTTTTCCCGTCTCAGATCTGCTGTAGCAGCAGTTTGGGACTGCATGCATACAAGATTCATTTGAACTCTCTCTGGTTCATCTTTTTCAGAGTCTAAGGAATCCATTAGGTTAACTAAATCAAGATCAATATCTATAGGAGAAGACTCTACATGACGTGTATGCAACTCATCTACTTTGGACAGCATGGTTTTAATTTTTGACACTTTGTCAATTATACTCTTTTTGGCACCTTCTATTTCATTATTTAGCTGAATAATCTTTTCTTCTTGTTCCCTGTTTATAGTTTTCTGTTTGTCCAATTCAGAAACAATCTTCTGATAGTCAGCCTGACACTGCTGAAGTTCTTCACTTAAGCCAGAAGCTTTTTCTTCAGAAGCAGAGAGTTTGAGATGCAAATTTACTATCTGCTCACTGAGCTCTTCTTTTTTGTTTTTTTCTCTTCCGCACTGTTCTTCAAGTGCAGCTAGCTGGCCTTCCAAGGTTTCAGTTCTTCCCTTCAGTGTTTGTATTTCTGCATAGTTCTCAGAAGTATTTGTTTCCATGTATTCATTTCTCTTTTCCTCTAGAGAGTCATGAAGGAGAGTTGGGAATGTATCTCCTAAAAAACCAAAACAAACCACCCATACAGCTCAAATTGATTAAAATCAATAGTACAAGTCACTAGCAAAACCAAACAGCAATTACTGTATGGAAAATGCTCACCATCTGAAAGCCACATCATACCATACAGCACTTTGAAGTCTTCAAGTAGTTAAAGCCCTCTGAACAGTTTAACATGCAGTAGGTGTCTCTTAGGCTTCTAGACATATTTTGCAGTAAGAGGTTTTCAGAGGCCTTAAAGAACACTTTGGAATGGCTCTATTCCAGCCTTCTAGTCTGCATTCCTAGTAGAAAAATCTGTCCAGTTTTACTAATACAAAATAATTTAGTAATACATAAAATTCACAGTAATATCTAGTATCCATTCACTGGTTCAACAGTCCCTTTAATACAGAGAGCAATTACCCATTTTACGTATAGGAAAGTATGTGATGCCATTACTCTTCTAGAAGTTTCATTCATACTCAATATCCCCTTACTTTAAAAAAGAAGCTGAAAATCTAGCCCAATTTTTTTAATTAACATTTGATGTTTTCCTTTTTTCAACTGATTTCTAGATATAAAGATAACTACTTACACCCATAACTAATGTGTTGCATATAAAGTTCTCCCAGAAAGATGTACAACATTCCATTAAAACCCCAAATTTCCATAAGTACTATTAGCTTAAGACTATTTTTTTTCTCCCTAAGTAATGAACAATTCCAACTGAAGTCACATGCATTTCACCACCTGCAAAACTGACTCCAGCTGTAATTCATGCAAGTGTGTTGGGATACAGCTGTGGCTATTTAGATAACACACATGCTATGTCTTCGTAGTAAAACCAAGCCTCACTATCTCTAAGGACTAGATTGCCACAACTATGTATTCCAGGGAGATACTTTGGATTCTTGTGAGGACTGCAACTCCAGTAAGGTGGATCTTGGCAGTCATCTCACTTCAGGATCATTAAGCACATGAGTACACGTGCACTGCATGGAAACATCCTCTGATCAGATCCAACAACTTTTATAGTCACTGACCTTTAGTATGACCTTTTGTTAGTGACACTGTTTTCTGTCTCAATTCAGGTTTTGGTTTTTTGATTATTTTTAGAGTTATCAAATTTCACAGGACACTTTTTTCTCCTGCTTTTCTATATTTTTCTGCTCTAATTAGACATATCAAGTGCTCCTGCTAGGTCAGACAAAACAGCAGCTTTACTTTGGCTTGTAAAACCGTGCTTCTAAATCCTACAAGATTAAAAATCTTGGACTGAGAGATGTTTTTCTCTGAAAGCCCAGTTATGTACTCCAAGAAAACATAGCAGATGAAATACTACATATTCATTACCCTGGACATGAATTTTACATACTTCACTACAAGAGAGGGGTGCTGAGGTGTCTTAAGACATACTTTGTAATCTAGGGTGGCAGGATGAAAAAAGCAGCAGAGTTTAACCCAGCACTTACAGTAAGAAGGGATGATCATTCACAAGAGGATTTAGAAATGATATAGTTGCTTTACACTAACAACCACAGTCATGCAGCAGAGCAGGATAAATATTAGTGCAAATGATACATGATACTCAGTCAAGAAGCTTTTTACGTAGGAAGTACAGCCTCACCCCCAAAACATGGGAGGCAAGTCCTAGAGAAGAGTACAAATACCTGAACTTTGAGACAAGATAACCTATCTTCTCCCAAAATAAACTTTGATCACAGGCCACTAGCATATCTAAATTCTACAAGAAAGCCATCACAGCGTATCTGTGCTCATTGTTCTATTGTGCCAAGTACATTTAACAAGAATTGTTCTAGTGTTTATACATATATATAAAAT
>NW_010406850.1:462-21232 GCF_000710305.1 Buceros rhinoceros silvestris | reverse complement strand
AAATAAATATATATAAAGATTTCATTGTTATGGCATGTCTAAGAACATGTTTTTAAATCCAATGCCTTATAATCAACACCCACAAAAGAAACATATTTAACATGACTGAATGGCCTTCTCTTCCCAACAGAAAAATTTCAGTGCTGACAATAACTTGAAATTCTTGTTTGAGAAGGGCTATAATTTTTCTAATTTTTGGTTTGATTAAACAAGCTTCAGTGATGAAATAAACCTACTACTATCTATAATATCAAGGAGTCTGTTAGCTTCATTTCCCGCCTCCTTCCTGTAACATTTATATAGGTGGCACTATCAAATGGACATGCTAGGATCTAATATTCAGCTCAAAAAAAGAAGGTAGAGACAAGTCAGAGATGCATTTGATCCAGACTGAAGTTGCTTTTAAGAGAGACTTGAAATGATGCTCATTCAAACCAGTTGTACAAACATCAGAAATGCCTTACTGGATCACACCATAGGTTGATCGACCCTAACATTTTACCACTTTCTGCTACCGTTGGTAGGCTCAGCCACCTCCAACAGACCTTTCCTGATATAGAACAACTGGAAATGTTGGAGGAACAAGACAATCCATCTCCGCATAACCCTTTTAGTACCTATGTATCAAGCTGTTAGCTGCTACCTTGTCTAACCACTCCCGAAATTATCTGCCTCCCCTGCTTTCTAGGGCAGCAAATATTAGAAGTTCACTAAACACTGCATGAAGTGCTTTGTTCCATAATCTCAAGCTGATCTTCTATTAGATTGATCATTCCCTTGTTCTGTCAGTGCAAAATGTGATAAGTGACAGTCCAGCATTCAGTTTTATTCACCATCTGTATCCTCAGTTTTCTGTGTTCAAGTGAATTTGACGTCTCCTTTTAACATGTTTTATACCTCTTCATGCAGGCATATATTTTTTTCTGCTCCCCATTTTTAATCTTATTTCTTTTTCTATCCCATCCTCACCCAAACAATGCCTGGAAGATTATCTTACTTGCACCTGTTCTGCAAGGAAGACAAGAAAGTAAGGGACACAAAAGGGAAGACCTTTCATTTCCCTTTGGATAGGCTTTCTATAGTCCAATGACAAATTGAGCAGCCTAGCTGTGCCTGGCAGTCAGGTTAGAGGCAGGCAAATCTTAAAAATACCATTTTGCACAAGTCAGTCCCATATAGCTCAGTCTTTCTGATTAATAGACTTTAATGAAATGATTAACATAAATGGTGGTGTCTTAGAAAAAGTTTTACCCGGATGCTTGAAGGTCTTCAGTTGCAGCTAGTTTATTCACCTCATTCTCAAAAAGCCAGTAAGCTCACAGACAAAGCAAGGAAGGCAAAAAGATTGGAAGTGCAAACATGAGAGGTGCACAAAATATGCCTATAGAATTTTACTTCCATTCAAGTGGAAAGCTTTTCTCCTTTGCCAGCATTGTCACCTTGACCAGAGCTGCTGTGTTCACAGCATGCATACAATAAAATGAAACATCAAGTTTCACAGCACATACTGTATGGCTGAACAATTGGTAAATCATTGACACCTTTGATGTTTGCTTAGACAACTTTAAAAAGCTTGATCAGGAGATGCTACTTTCCCAAAAGCCCAGCAACAGTAATTTAGTACAAAAATAACTGTTAAGAAATTGCTTAAGAACTACAGCTAAGTCTGCAAGTACATTAACACATGAGAAAAAGCAGTAGAAAGGAAAGAGTCTAAAATCTAACTTTTATTTTAAGCCTTTAGGAGTGAACAGTATAGGACCTTCTGCAAAACAGATGATATTCACATAACAGTTACTTCCGTTTACAGTTTAACATAGTAGGTTTTCTCCTCATAAGATAACCTTTACGCTTTACAGCTTTTTGCTTCTGTTCTGGGAGAGTAATCAAGTTTTTTTGGAAGACCCCCTGTTGAGAGATGGCAGAAATTGTACCTTTCTTTGTAGGTGGCTCTTCTTCCACAGCAGGCTTATTTTCGAAGCGACGTTTTTTTCCCACTTGCAATTCAGTTTCCTCACGATCCTTGACTTGGCTGCTTTCAGGCACTTTGCCAGAGTTTGTTTCTGCCAGTTTTCTTTTAATATCAGTTATGGTGTTTTCCTGTGTTAAAATAAGATCATTCACTTTGAAGCTTCACAAAGCAAACACTTAAAAAGGCTTAGTCATCTTTTATGTACTTTTTTTTTTTTTTTTTTTTTTTTTTTTTTTTTTTTTTTTTTTTTTTTTAAAAAGGCTTAGTAATTTTTTTTTTATTTTTTTTTTTTTTTTTTTTTTTTTTTTTTACAGAGCTAACTGGATAACACATCGAGGAGTCAGTCAGTTACAGATCGGTTACTTTAATCACAAGCGGGTACACCTTCAGATACTAATAAGCACAATGCTTTCCACAATATAGAAAGCAGAGCAAGACTAGGAAACTACAAAATGGAAGACTTGCACCTAAGAGGAGTTTGTTTACCATCTGAAAACAGTTTCCAGTGTCAAAACAGTTGAAGAAATTCTAAAGGGCAAATGGTCAGCTCTACAACTGACTGTCACTTTGTCATAATTGGTAGAGTTGGAGGTTTTAACCACCTTTACCAAAGCCACAGATCATTTTTATCATGACAGATAGGATGCAATTTGAAAACCTCGTTAGATCTGTCAAACATACTTTATATATTTAAGAATAGAGTTTCTTTATGAGCAGCAAGCCATGCTGGTTGCCAAGGACCAATTACTCATCCTTAAGTACTTAATTAAAAAAAGAAAATCTATAGAACAGACTCCAGGCTAAGAGATAGTGATGTAATCCCTTTATTTCAACTGCCTAATTCCTCCCAGTTTGAGTTTTTTTCTTGAGTGGCTCTTCATAGTCTCGTCTACAGTCCTCCAATAACTCCAGATCACTGCTTCCAAAAGTCCCATTTTTCACACATCCCACACATTCTTCTATAACTTCAGTTTCAATGCCAACTTCACCTTTTCCCATTTCAAGCAAGTGACAATTACTTTAAAATTTAAGTTTTCCAAAATAGTTAAGTCCATTATAAGCATAGATTTAATTTTTTGTATAAAGAAAATCGACATGTCCAAGACTTACATAGTCTTTTATGATATCCTCTTTAGAAGAAACCAAATCTTGCAGTTTCTCAATAGCATCATCTTTTTCCTTCACAATGTATATTAGTTCTTGAATCCTTTTATTCTGTGTATTCATTTTCTTAGAAAAAAAAAAAAAGAGTAGCACTTCAGTCAGTATTACATTGTTGAACAATAATACCATGCATTTAGAAGCAAGATCAGTTAAGCTAAGCTTGATATGAAAAAAGCTCAAAGCATACTATAATAGCTTTTTAAGATACTGGAATTGTGTGTTAAAGCAAATAATTTTGCACAAGTTTTTCCTTGAGAAAGTTACCTCAGTTGCTTCTTTAAGCTGCTCAGCAGACTCATCCAATTTAATCATCTGCATTTCAAAGTCTGTAACAGGAAAAGAAGCATGCATCAAGTAAGGCAGCCGTTACACAGTTTACTCAGTAATCCATTTCTCCAGATCTTCTGGTATCTCAGTAGCTTTTGAATAGATTGATTTATTTGCATGTTGACTTCTACTTACAGGAAGCATTTCAAAAAAGTTGGTTAGGTTTCTGAAATAGGAAAATTGGGCCTTGCAACCCTGAAGAATTCAGGTCATATCAAGAGACTTCTGTTGAAATTGTATTACGAGGTATTGCTACTTTCCTCTATGAAGATTCCACAGGACACCTGAAAACACTGCATCAGCAAGGTGTAAAGAAGTGCAGGGATTACATTAAAATAATGAAATTAAGAATCAACAACGTTGACATTTTACCCCACTATTCAGAGTCTACAACTGGCAGTTTAAAATTCTGTCTTAATGAAATAAGGCCTGTGGAATTGTTCAATTTGAACAAACACAAAACAATTGGTCACCACCTCTGTACGTATGTTTTGGTTCCAAAATCCTGCTCACCTGGATTATTATTTCTATTTTATAGTAGTCAGCAAATTCTTTTTTCTGCCTTTCATATCACACTTACCACCCAGCTCACCTTTGGTTTTCTGTGCCAGCTCTTCTTCAGTTCTGATTAGGTCATTGGTTTTCTTTGTCAGCTCTTTTTTGGTCTTCGCTAGTTCAGTGGTAAATTTTCCTAGTTGTGTTTCAAGCCAACCTATTGCGTCCTGTGGGTCCCCTAAGGACACAATGAATCTGTGTGCCGCTTCTGCCTGCTTTTTGATATCAATGACATCACTCTGCAGAGAATCAATAATGCTTTCAAAATCAATGAAGGTGCCTGGCTCTACACGGTATTTTTCATCCTGAAAGATAATTTATATCCATTTAGAAATAGCAAATAATTACACAATAGCCATGAGTTCTATAGAAAATTTAGAAGACCATTATGAATTCAAACATAAAAGTACCGTTCGTTCTGATTTCAAAGCCATTTTGTGGGTTCATGTGTAATTTGATTGCCATTTATGTCTACCTCCACACACTAGTCTCCAGCATCCAGTAATAGCTACTATATTTTTATAGCATTTAATGACCCACTATCACATTCCCTTTTATATCACAAAACTATACCCTCCAAACTATTAAAGCTAGTAAGTTTTTCAACCAATGAGACCATAGAATGAACATAGCAAGTAAATAGTTTTAGAGGGAATACATCTGAAATTTCATCTCAAACTTTTACTGATAAATGATAATAAGTTTGTTTTAACTTATCAAATTCAGTTGAACATAAAACATTGACTTTATATCTTTTATCTTTGTTTTTTAAAAACAAAGGGTACCAAATTCACAAGAGCTGGCCTCAAGTGCAGAGTTTAGTTATAGCTTAAGTGTGTAGTCAATTGTCATTGCTTCAGTTATAGCTACAATAGCACAAAGAGGAAAAAAGTCTCTGGGACCACCTCACTATCATCCATATATGGGGCCTAAGAAGTCAGCTTCAAAAAATGTTAAATAGGCACTTAATGCAATAGAGTTTATACTGTAATTGCAGCTTTCCTCCCAATTTCTCTGTATACAGTAATTTTCACTTTGTTTTGCAGAAATGCAGAAAAACCCCAAAATTCCTAAATGTATACCCAAGTCTCGGCAAATGCTCCTATTAAATGTGATAAATATATCTTACTGAGAACAGTTACACAGCATGCAATTCCTCGAAACCATCCTTCTAACCCCTCACACATACCATCACCGTAACAGGCAGATAATAAAAGGAATGTTATGGAGGCAGGTGGGGAAGGAAATAAAAATACCGAAGGTCCGGCTTGTTCACTGCAAGGCTGATCCATTATTTTATTTTCTTCATCTTTGTGTTTAGGATAATCATTTACAAGTTCCTTGAAGATTTCCAAGCGTTTATCAGAATTTTCTTCAAGCCGTTCTTGTTCAAGAAAAAGGTACTCTCTATAGTAGGAAAAATAAGTCAGCAGAAAGCTAGCCAGTATGAGCTGTTAAGAAGTTGTTAGTACAGCTGCCTACAAACAAAGGTTTGTATTTTGGTAGAGCCCTCTGAAGTATGAGAGGGAGACAAATATATACACAGATTATGGATAACACTTAATTACCAGCATTTTTTCTAAGCTTCTTGAGCTAGAATACCTGTTTGGAGTACCACTAAGACTGCAGTAACCAAAGAATCTGCAAATGCCACTTTGTACAGGCAACCTATCAAAAAAGCTCTAAGGACAGTTCTACAGGAGCAAACACTACTTACAGATTCCACACACCCTGAATAAAAAAAGTAAAATCAAAGGCTTTCCTACACAGTATTTTTTCTGAACTCATAGTCCAAACAGAAACTGATCTATTAACAGAAGCTGTAAGTCTAGCAGAAGAGCATGGTCTCTATGGCCATTACAGGTTTAATGAAAAAGTGAATTTGCTTTCATTTTTTTAAGCAGTAACTTTAAGACCACTTGAAGCTAACTTACTTGAAATCCGTTTGCTGCTCAGCAAAATATCGTGTAAATTCTTGTGTTACTTCTTCACGAATTTTTAGTTCCAGCAATAACTTGTTCTTCTTTTCATTAATAAGTTTGTCCTTCAAATTTTCTATGAGTCTCAGCAGTGCCTACAATTACCATTACATTTTTAATAAAGAAAGTTTCCCAGAAATGAGATTTTTTTCAATTCCTCAAACGCTACAACAACTCTTTACTCTTCCAGCTAGCAAAAGTTCTTACAGTTCTTCTATTAGCTTGTTAATAAACAGAAGAGTTCTTGAGTAGATTGAAGTATCTGGTACTAGCACAGCAATTTAAGTTTGCAGAAAACAGGTATTAAAAAAAAAAAAAAAAAAAAAAAAAAAAAAAAAAAAAAAAAAAAACAAAACCAAAACACTAAGTGCATTGCAAGAATTCTTGAAGTTGTCCTAAAAGCAGGCTTAAGCTTCACAGGAGTCTGTTCTTGTTTTCCAGATGCTTATTCTTGGGGCAATATTAATGAAACCCCCACAAAACAGTCTCTAGTCCTCTGTTCTCTCCTCTTTGCCTTCCCTAGAAGTGACTAAGATTGTTGTTCCTTAAAGAACAGTTTTCAGAGTTTGTGTGCATAGAATATAGAGCAACACTCTTCTGCACCGCTGAAGAATAGGTAATACTTGCTGTGCATTGACTGTAGATTACCAAAAGGGGAGAAAGCTAAATCTGCAATTCTTATTGTGTTTAGAAACACTTCATACAGTTTGCCACAATAAGGACTAAGTCATGAGTAATCCCACTTTTAGTTTCCAATTATGGATTTAGATAGAATAAGGGTGATCAGAATATAAGAAAAACAAACCAGGAGAAGAATACCTTGCTTCAAGACTCCATGCTACAATAATTACATACCATATATTCTTCCTTTCCAATAAGAACTTTTTCTTCATATTTCTCCTCTGCTGCTTCCTTTGACATACTATGTTGTTCCTCCATCTCACCATCTTTATCTTCAATTACATCTTCTAAGCTCTTGTCCCAGAGGATAGTAGCTCTTCTTGGGAGGGGCATTTTACTGTAATTAAGTAGTGACGATTCTTTAGACGATTTCTGGCCAAATGACTGATCTTGAGGAAGAATAGTTGTGTCCATAACTAAAACCTACCCAGAAAATAAAGAACAAAGTCATCAGCATTTTTTTTAAACCTCTGCTGGCACTTCCAAGAGATACGTGTTGCACTTTCCTACAGGTCTCCTGAGCATAGTACTCCCCCAGCCAATCTGTTCAGAGTCGCTACTTAGACCGGTTTTGAACTAGAAAACAAAGGTCTCATTTCATAGTCTAACCCTTGTTTTGATCCCAGGAACACCAAGTTTCACTAGCTCAGCAACCTACAAGAGGATTGCCACCTGATGAAGCAACAGATTTCTGTATTTCCTATACTTTGAGTTTCTACTTGCATCTTACAAATATCATCCTATAAACTATTTCTCTAATAGCATATTGTCCTTTCAGAGTTGTAGCTTCATCTGCTTTGATGAGTTTACATACCAGAGGCCTGGATCTATTGTCCTTTAAACATATCTAACTGTCAACAGAAGTCTTCCACAGCTTCCATTAAGGCTGCACCACTGATCCCTGATACCTTCCTTCATCTTCCAACTTTGCCCGGGTTATATCACTGCACTTATTTCTACTCATTCTGCTTAACCTACACCTTCCCACTGTTGGTTTTTCTTTTTTTTGTCCGTAGAGGCTTCAATCTTACAAACTCTTTGGTGCTCAATCTATTTTATCAATACTTCCAGTGAGCAATATTCCAAATTAAGATAATAGTAGTCTGCGGAGCAGCTAAAAATGCTTCTAGGTGAGAGCATATTATATGTACAGCAGAAAAATTTGCCTAGACCTCAAGGAATTTTTTTCCAAATACAGCAAGTGTCTTGTTAGACTAGACATTTTACAGGAATTATGGATTTTCAGTAGGAGATGCTCCCACCCCTACAATCCAAAGGAGAAAAAAAAAAAAAAAAGAGTTCCAACAAAGCCTTTTAAAAAGTTTAAGAAAATGAAGCCTTTAGGAGGAAATATGATTGTAACATGAGACAGACAAATCCAATAACTAAATCCACATTCTTAGAAGTGAGAGGTCGTGTTCTTTAAATGCAAATCATAAGCACTGATCAACAAAATAAACACCACACTTACTTTTTGTGCAATAGCCGAGAACTTTAGCACACTGAGTGTTTCATCATATGCCGAAGCACACTGGCTTATGTTTACTATCATGTTTATCTTCCCCCGTCCAGTGAAGAATCCTTGAAGGAAATGAGTTAACTTACTTTCCCGAAAGGGTATGTGCTGCTGCATCCTTTAAAGACAAAAGAACACATGACCAGAAATTTAATAATTTCCAGTCAAGTATAGGCAGCCTGAAGGCTTAAACATTTATAAAAACATTAGTCTTGAAATGAATTAAAATTGTTTTGAACTAGATACAGCTTTTTGTGAAGAGATTGCATGGCTGTTGTGACTGCTACTTTAGTGATTATCTCAGACAGGCTATAGCAATACAACCAAAAGTGTATTCAACATTTAGCCTAGGGTAGGTCACGCAGCCTCACGCCACAGCAGATTACGGCCCACCTCTTTTTTCCTTCCCATATTTGTGAAAGGGACATATGTAGGTCTAGGCATGCAGTATCCAACACTATCAGAGGTTTCTCTCACTCAGTATCCTGCCTCTAGGAATGGACAACAGCGAGTGCCTAGGCAAGAAATGGAGTATGCACCAGACACATGGAGATACTTCTCAGAACTCTTTTCCCAATCTCCCAGCAGTCTGGCATTCGCTAAGTCAGAAGTTGTGCCCTTGAATTTAACAGCTGGTGATATAGTTTTTGATGTTTATAGGAAATTAAGATAATTTCTAAAACACGACTGTGTGGGCGTGACCCGCGGGCCAGTCCGGGAAGCAGCCCTGTAAGCCTGCTGTCAGTCAACAGCAGGAGGTGAGTTATTTAGGAGGAGACAGAGAGGTTGTGTCAATGGGTGATTGGAAAGCCAGCTCATCTCTGGGGAGGACAGTGAACTTGAAACCAATCCAGCCATAGTACGTAAGATAACTTAGAAACTATAAATAGATGTGATAAGGAAGAAGCTGCGCAGTTAGCACTTAGAATTTGTAGTGTGTAGGGGCTGCAGCAGTCTGCTGCGGTTGTATCTTAATAAAGGCCTTGTGTACACAAACTATTGTCGCATCATCTGCCCCAAATATTTGCGACATATGATTTACCCCTACATGACTGAAGCGCACACTCGACACTTAACAGGTTGCCTGCATTTTGGACGTATGACAGCTATTCAGTTATATGAATAGTGCTACAGAATTCAGCAAGATATTGACACTCCTGCCAGAATACATATACTGCTCATAAGCAGCTTTGCTGCAGGACCAGTAAAAAAGAATCATTTTAAGAAAGTTACTGCTTCTTATTCAACTTGCAAAGGGCATCTATTAACACCTTAAGACATCGTGCTTCAGAACATTTCTTCTATATTGCTAAAATTCCCAGTTGTTAAGATCATACAAAGACATTCTGAACAAATTAACAGTCTCTAAGCAGCTGCTAATTTTAATGCATCCTTCCTATCTGGAAAGAACAGGAAAATAAGAAAAAACAGACCATAAAGCCACAAAACGTATAGTTAATCAGGAACACAAGCTAGCAAAAGTTTTTTCATCTTAAGGTATAATAGACTTTGAATAGGCTGTCAGGGACAGTATTACAGGGTAAGTGAATATAGCAACACCCAGGCTATTTCTGTCCCAGAAGTTAAATGAATTCTCAGTTTGCCGATTATATGAATCAGCAGACAGACTTCATTTAACTTCTGAGACAGAGATAGATCTTCAAATAAGAACCTGTGGAGAAAGCAGTTCTTGTTTAGTTGCCTCCAGCTGTCACTGCATATTGCACTGCTTTAGACAGCTAACTTTTTGTATTATTTTACTCTTATTTAGAATCCCAAACTAGGGCATAAATAGTGGGAAGGCTTTCTGTTATCTGCATATGGTTAGCTAGATCAGAAGGAGGAGGTGAAAGTTACATCAAGTGTTAGTAAAAAACCAGACAAGTTTTGTCAAAAAGTGCACAGTTATAACATAGCAATACCCTGCTAATGAAAAATGTTACACCAGAAGTACGTAGAAAGTGGAACCCATTCACAAAGGGGTAAAAAGGCTGAAAACTTTATGCTTACTATGACAGTAGTGAAAAGGAGGTTTTAAACTTATTCCAGAGTTTCTTTGATAAACCAAGCTCAAAATAAAGTAGCTAAAATCTACGATAGTGTGTTTAAAGGATGTAAAGACTTGAAAGATTTGAAGGGCAAAACAAGGCATGTTTAAGATAATTTCGGTAGATCAACAAGACTTTATAGTATAGACTTTACAAACCTATACCTCTTTTCCACCAAAAACTTAGTGTTAGCATTGTATATTTTAAACAATAGCTTTTCAATATTGTAGGAATACCTAAAAAACCCCAACACAATCAGTTTACAATTCATAAAAGGACTTACTTTGATTGTTGACAGTTCTTGAGTGCATTAATACATTTGCCTAGAGTCAGAAGAGAGGTGTTTATATTTCCACTCTCTTTCAATCTATCACCTTCGTTCTGGGTCTTCGTACATCTTTCTGAACCAGCAAGATCACACATTGACAATCTAAAAGCAGATAAGGAAAATTCACTTTATTTTCCTTATAATAATTCATGCACGTTCAAGGTGATCACTTTTCTTAGAGGAAGAATTTCTTGATCCTCATCCGCATGAAGATTTCCATTCTTTTCAATGTTGCTTACCCAATCAAATTTCACACTACTTCCTGTCAAACCCTTTCCCAGGATGCTTCCTATTTTTATCCCCTGTCCTCTTCCTTCTAAGGACTTACATGAGTTCAGGAGTATAGCCAGCTATCAGAACCTTATTCTGAATAGAGGGGACAAGATATAGAACAGCACTGTAACCTGATGGTTTAAGGTAGAGGGCCAGGTACTGCAGTAGTGACAGA
The DNA here is from genome assembly GCF_000710305.1 of Buceros rhinoceros silvestris. NCBI lineage: Eukaryota > Metazoa > Chordata > Aves > Bucerotiformes > Bucerotidae > Buceros > Buceros rhinoceros. Next base: position 10,214 of record NW_010406850.1, on the reverse strand, counting down.
AGTGGGGAAACCACCACAGATGCATGGGGCTCTACCAGGCAGCACTGGGCATATAGTGCAGTACCCGTACACCAACATGGAAGATAATTGACAACTTCATCACAAAAAAAGAATGACTCTGCTCTGAACTTACTCATTGACTCTGGTCACTCGTGGTGTTCCTGAATCTTCAATCTTTAGTATCTTAATTGTGAATATGCTGTGACTAAAAGGAGAAGTTTAAATCAGTGGAGAATTGATAAAGCAGACTAATACCCTTCAAAATATTCTTAGCCTCCAAAACATCTGTTCAAAGCATTGTTGAACCTGTCAACATATCTAGGTATATACTCTATCAGATACAAACTTAAGGAAATATTTACGTAGCACTTATTTTACTTTTTCCTCAGACATTCCGGTGGAATAAAGCTAAGTGCTTTTGCAATGAAAGCTAGTATTCAATAAGATACTGTTAGCTTTTGTATGCATTCACCTTATTGAAGAAATAAATCCTTTTGGCATAAAGCATTGGGTCACATACTCCCACAGGATGCCAAACCAGAAACCTAGATATCTAGACCTTGTTAGCCTCCCCCCACTCCTAAAAGCCAGAAGCCATACTTTACTATCTCTTCCTCCCACACGCCATCCTATGCCCACTGTTATTCAAAATGTTTCTCACCTTCTGCTGGAGCAAGTATTCAGTTTCGTGCTTGCAGTACTCTGGTGTTTCAACCCCAGTTTTAGAAGTCTAAAAGCTTCTTTAGAATCAGAAATCTGAACCCACTGAAGACCTTTAAGGACAAACATAATAATTTTGTAATATGTTTGAGACAAAGATTTTACTAAGCCTGCTTCAAACAAATTATGTGATCACAAGTAAGATGAAGATTCCTCCTTCCACGAGAAAGGAAGGACAAGTATATTGCATCATTTCATCCTAATAGCACACTAAAATATGTTCCATTCAAACTAAGTGAGCAACCTCAGCACAAACACTGAAAAGTCAAAAGGTAGGGTCTAATATGAGTATGAAAACCGTATGTTCATATTCATCAAGTCAGAATTCTACCCATTCTCTGTTTTAGCCTATGATGATGAGGGGGGTAACCCCATCATCTTAACATCTTTCGGGCCATCAACAAGAAAAAGATCATTGAAGAATTGTCTGCACTGATGAAAACTACACATTGTCTTGGTATTTGATAGAGTAAATACCTATAAACCTACTAGTAGAATTTACAAAATATGAACATTATGGCCTATGTTAAACCAGAGGTCACTAAAATTATACTAGCAAAAATACCAGATGCGACTAAAAAAAAAAATCATTAACTGGTTTTCCTCAGTATCAAGAACAGTCTTACCTTTCCAAGCTTTAAAAAAAAACAAAAAAATTATACTGAAATATAGTTCAAAGCAGACTACTTGCTACTTCACACATTTTTCTAGTCTTTGATGAAACGAAGGAGTTGGGTTTATTGTCCAGTTCAGCTTTTTGAACATATAGTTGGGCATAAGACAAAAGGCAGCAGGCAAAACACCCACAAAAAAGCCTTTAATCTAGAATTGGTGTCCTGGTTGCCCAAAAAACCTGTAGAAATCAAACAGATTTCAAACTCTATTTTTTCTATGGCCAGAAACAAACACCAAACTCTTACTATGAGTTCTGTTAACTCCCTGTCCCCTCTCAACCCAACCCAAGTTACATCAGAGGTTTGATTAAACTAGAGTACTGTAAAATGTAAAGTAGTCAGACTGAACTTCCTCACATTCTCTGAAGTCCATTTCTCTACAGAAAAAAAGAACTGCTGAGCCAGTTATAACCATAGTTAAGAAATTTTGGAGTCTTTAAGAAAATGGAAGAGACCCAAACCACTAACAAATTTGTCAATTGTTTTCAATATTTTTCCCATTTCCAAGAAATATCAAGGCAGTGAACTGCATGCAGGCTTTTAAGAGTCACAAAGAGAAAATGCTATTAAAGGTGCAGATACTTCTATGCAAGTAGATTATTGGTTGGCTACTCAAGGTAGTCATTTCTGGTGCCACGATGAATGCAGTGAACAGTTTTCCAATCCAGAAAGAAACATTATTACAAGAAGAATGACTTCAAGTTACATGATTGGCAATTCGCAATATATTTTAATCACCTTTTACATAAGAACATCCCTTGATATCTTGAGCAAGGCGTAGTGGTTTTCTTTTCTTGTCATTTGACATAGGAATCAGTAGATCATAAAAACATTCATTGTAAATCTCGAAAAATGAAACCCAGACAGAAAACATCATGTAATTTTTTGCAGTTGTGCTAGATTCTTCCAAGTCTAACAGTTCTCCCAAATCTGCCAAGTACAAAATATTACAAGTCAATATAGGCCTGGTAAAGTGAATTTCATTTAAAAATTAATAATAAGTGAAAATTGATATTACTGCAGCCTGCTAAAAAAAGAAACCAAAACCCCACATACACACACTTGCCCCAGACAAAACTCCTTTGCAACTTTCCTCCTCTTTAAATATCTGGAAGTCGCACGCTTACTCTACATATTTGCAAGTGACACCTACTTAAACACATCTTTTTCCGCTTGCAAATTCCATCCAACCCATACAGCTTGATTAGAATTATTCAAGTCTCTTTACTATCTTTAGAAGACAGAATACTAAACTGACAAGCACACCTCTTTTTGACTTTCTAAAGCAAACTTAGTATTTAGGTAGTCTTTAAATGCTAGAAAGAGGCTTATGTAATTACATACAGGCTGTCAAAAAGCCTGTCAGGATACCACTAGGGCCCATAGCAGAAGTGGTACTATTCCTTGCTATAGTTTCATTTCATGGAATACCTGTTCAGGTATTCCTCTAGCTATTTTATCCTTGTTTTGTGCCCAGATAACTTGCTCACTATCCAATTCACAGGAACATAAAAATGTCAGCTTGTCATGTTGTTATTTATATAGGCCAGAAGTCAGTTATTGACCTTAAGAACACTTTTGCCCTAGCTTTAATTGCTATTGCTTAATGTAAAACATACCCTTAGAATCAAACGGTGCTTTGCTGTCAGCACTATTTTGATGGTCCACCTACAAAAGAGAAAAGACTAAGTTGTAAGGTTGACAGTATACACCAGTTACTTAAACAGTTCTATTGTCCTACCAGACAGGAATACAGAATAGCTGCAGTATGCCAACACAAAGATGCCAGCTACACATCACGCCTAGTTGAATGCACCTGTACGCTCCTATCGAAAGATTGTTCTTAGCTCCATACTTGTTCCTGACACTTCCCTTACATCAGGCCCTATCACAGTGTATATCACTGCAGCTTGCTGAACCAGAAGAAAACTAGCCACAGAAAAACAGAGGGCTGGGAGCCCACAGAGAAACTGGGTGATATAACAGGAGTCCAGTTGCAGTTTAAGCATTACTCTTAACCTGATGAATCTAGACAGTCTTGATTTTTTTAATTGATATTTTGCCAATTCAGTATCACATATCTTACAGCTTATCCACAGAAACAGACGTAAGTGCGGAACACTCATTTACTGAATTTAAGTGAGCAACTTATTGCTTCAAGATACAGGCTGTAGAAAATTTTCAGTTGAAATGAAGTCTAGATTTTAGAAATAGAAAGAAAATTTTCTTCTGCTGAGCTCTTTAAACATAAGTTCTAGATGTAGGGATTTGTTTATGAGGTTCAAACACACTTCCAGTGTTAGTTTTGCTTGGTTGTTTTTGACACAGAACTGCAAAGAAATGTAATTCACCTACCAAAACAAGAGCTAAAGAGAAAAACCATGGATTTTAAAAAAAGGAGTGGTTTCAGTTGCTTTATCTTTAATCTTTTGTCAAGAACATTCATCTAAAGCTGGGATTCCATAAAATGATTCTTGAAATAGTTAACTGTTTTCATAATCAAAACTTTAAGCTTTACACATCTAAAACACCCACCCAAACCTATTCCTGTTGAAGGAGACACAAACTTCGCCACCGAATTTATAAGCTGAAGTATTGTTCTTATAACCACAGTTTTAGAATCTAGAGGGGGCATACACATGTATTCAAACATAGAGGGGTTTTTCCAAAGGTCTTGAAGACTGCTAGATAGAGCTGGATTGAACATATGCCTGTGCTTTTGAAGTGAAGTCTGAAGAAATTTGTTGCCACCTGCCTCCCATACTGCAGAAGTCCAGTTAACTAACTCTCAGACAAAAATCAAAGACAGACATATTTTCCATTTCACAACATCCAGAACACTCCCTAGCATAACACTAGAGAGATGCTTAATTTTTTTCCATTAAAACAAGCAAAATAATAGTTTCTAGCCCCAATTCCTAGCATATGCTTAGAGTTTGGGTTTTTTTTTTATATTATTCCATTAATTTCAGAACTAAAGACACCAAGAAAAAGGTATGCTTATACAAAATACAAAACCCCATAACTAATTGGGATAAACAGCTTTGCAATTTCAGGCAACTCATAAAAGTGAAGTGCATTTCTGGACTCAGAAATAGTGATACGTTTAAGAATAAAGTGCAGAAGAAATCCTTTTCAATTCAAATCTTTAGAATTGTTAATAAATTTGAAGTATCCTGAACAACAATAGATTGTTTAGAGGAACAGACCTACTAGCATCCCCCTCATGGATGAAGAACTGTATTCAGTTCTTACTAAGCACTGGTAACCTCAGAGGATAAATTACCAAGAACCCAATCTACAGAAAAAAACCAAACCAATGTGTACATCCTATCAAGTCACAAGACAGAAATCCTCAGAACAGGGTTCATCAGCTCTATAACTCATTTCACTGCTAACCTGACTAGCTGGCCAACAGCAAACATACACGTTCATGCTTAAATACAGATAGTCTTTCCCCATTAAAAAACTGACAGGGTAATGCTGAGCTGTGTGTACTCATCAGTATAGAAAGAAGCATTCCTCTACCTCTTTTGTTAGGCGAAGTAGTGAATTTTTAATAGAAGTTTCTTCCCTCACTTGGTCTTTAGTCAGCTTTATATAATCTCTGCATCGGTGTGGTTTGAGATCCATGGCAGTGTAGAGCTTTCCTTGAACACTTCTAAACAACATATCCAGAGTCCTTGGCAGAATACCAACATCGTCTTCTGTCCCTGAAAGCAATGTACAAAAGAAAGATCCTAATTATTACCATGAACAAGATATACAGATAAATGAAAACAAAGATAAGCCATTCTAATCTCAAGGCACGCATGAGTAATTTGGAGGCCACTTACAGCATGAAGCAGTGGGGGTTTTTGTGTCCTCAAGGTAGCAGAAACATCATTAAAATGTTTTGAAAGTTATCTGGCTTTCAGCAACAGCTCGTACTCTACCTCTTAGACAGCAAGGATCATAACATAAAACAAAAACTACTGGGGGTATTATGCATAAACTTAGACTTAAAGAAAAAAAGCCAAACAAACCACACACAACCAAGAGACATTTAACAGACTTGCAGTTTTTCAGTTGCATCTCACAGCCTGCCCTCACTCTCTCTAAAGGAAGTAATCTCAAAATACAACTGATGACTGATCTCTCAGCTGCTATTCTGTACTAATTCCCCAGAGCCTACAAAAAAGTTCTAGAAGCCTTGTGAAGATTCACCCCTTTCCCTGTCCCAGATACTTTTCTGAGAATATACTACTTCTGTACCTAAAAGGCAAAATGGAGTCAATAAAATCCTCAGTGTATGCTTGACCTTTCTAAATCCAGATACAAGTTTAAAAAGGGTTCACTTTACCTTGATTTGTAAACCACAGAGAAGGGGAGAGAGGAGGGAGCGGAAGAGAAGCTACTGTCCTGTCTCAGACTGACCACATCATCTCCAGCCTCTGATAATTTTCCTATTCCTAAGACAGATGGGCTTTTACCAGTTTTACAGCACTAGCTGTGTTGCCTGACAAATTCCATGTAAAAGTCTGGCTGGCACTCAAACACTACACTAGTAACCAAAACATATTAAGTATTATTCCACTATATTTTTCTTCTCATTTCATGTCAAACTTTTGTTTTTGTTTATTGGAATAGCAGTTGTAATTCAATTTAACATGAACAAAGTAACAGTCAGTAACAAACAAAGAATAGTCCTAAAAACGGCTTCATCCTTCACTTAGGTCCTTTGGGAGTCTATTCAGTCAATGGCGAAGTAGAAACCCTATATTGACAACACTGGAACAATCAAAGACCAGAAAATCATGGCATCTAGTAACCTAGTAGGCAACATTCTGCCCTGCCAGTTCTTCTTGCAAGTTGACAGTTGTCCTAAAAATATAGTAGCATGAAAAAGTCTCCGGTCTGAAGAGATGTGGATCAAAAATTCTTGAAAAACCACACCATGCAGTATACCCCAAACTAGTCAAATATGGGGGATTGTACACTTTAGGAATTTGATGTTTTGTTATTTAGCTATTATTTATTATGACAGGAAAGAGCAACCCTTTATTGCCCCAGATTAATGAAAACTGAAAATACCATAAGTAGTCTTCAGTTATAATCCACCTAACAGAAGGTCCCCCAAAAGACAATGTCACTTCAACGAAGATTGATTTCATATAGCACAAAACTCATTGACCTTCTACTACTGTGTATAAAGTAAGTAGCATAACATCTAGAACTGCCAATTAATTTGAGGAGAATTTTTCCACAAGAGTCAGCTCATTTGTTAAAATGTTTTGAAAAATAGTTAAAGAACATCTTCTGATCAGAAGCTTTAACAGTACAGAAAGAGTGCATCAGGAAATAAAGCTTACTGTTGGCAAGGTCCATAACCTGGGACAGAACGAAAATACTTGGAAGCAATCAAACATGTTTCAAAACATTTATTCTCCACCTGTAATAATTGAAACTGACCAAATACTATTCCTTATTTCAAGAGAATGCATATAAGATGCATATGATGCTTATAATAATAAATAACAAAAATGTTTGTCTGGTGTCAAGTGACTACACACCTTTCACATCGTGATATTTGGAAGCATTTTCCTAACTCTCTCTCCTCCCCAATATTCTAGATACTTGGGGGAAAAAAATGTGGTACACCTGCCTGAAAGTATTACAGCCTTACAAAGCAACATCACTATGTTTATGTAAACTCTGGCAGTGCCTCTGTTGGCAGTTCAATGGTACTTATTATGGAGGATGATTTTCAAAGGCTATTTATTAAGTGCAAATGTATAGGGCCTGTAGTTTAAATAAAGGAAAAAATTATAATATTTGTTATAAGTAATCCTTGCTTTAAAAAAAAAAAAAAGGAGGTTCATCCAAGGAGAACGCTTCTACTTTTACCTTGGAACGTATAGGTTTTCCCAGCATTTGTAACGCCATATGTAAAAATAAGACGATTATATCCGTCTAAGAACTCTTGCACTGGTTGCTTCACGGTACCTTCAAAGATTTCTTCTTGAGTTGTTTCAGGTCCAAACACCTGAGCATTGCCAAGAAACATCATTATTTTGTTTAAGCAATCATTAGAGACTTCTAAAGAATCTTTTAAACTCTATTATGTTTATCAACTTAAAGACTATTGACATTTTTTAAATCTAGTTTGCTTGTTATTAAATAAGTTAAACAACTTCTTACAGGAATAAGTAAGAACTTTAAAAACAATGAATTTACCTGTGAAAAAGTGAACTTCTGTATCATCTGTCCAGCAGTTTTTTCACTTAGTCGACTCAAAGAGTTTTTGGGAGCCTTCAATACAATGCTTGTTGAGTCTTCAAGTGAAACACAGTCCTATTAAAAGGAAGCACAAGCAATGTGTCATGAAAAGAGTAAAAAGAGCTCAGCTTGCAGGAAAAAAACCCATACTTTTAAAGTATTTTTAAACTAAATATATGTCACACCTGAAATTCATTTTCTCTTTCCAATGATGTAAATGGCCTAACACGCAGGCAAACTTGAATGTGTCCCTTCGACTCCAAACCACTTGTCTTAAATTAAAAAGAAAAAAAAAAATAATGTTAGAAATTGACTAGATTCTTTGTTTGATGACTAGCATATTAAGGCAGCTTTATTTTCATCAGCCTATTTTGAACAGCCTTATTTGATGACGTAGATAGCAAAAGCAATTCACTACATCAGTTTCTGCAAGTGCTTAGGCCCTTGCAGAAGGCTGCTGTGATAACTTGGAGTTAATAATCTTGCAACACTTAGAGACGCACTACATTCAGGCTAACTAGATATCAAGCATGAAACCAACAAAACCATTCGTTCTACAATTAAGCTGCTCTGAAATGATGATTAGCCTCATTCACAGAAGGCTGGTGTACCCAATAAGGCATCAGTGCAGTGTACACTAATCCTACGTATCTCCTCCAAATTAAAAAAACATACTAAAGATGCTTTTCATCTTCTCCATAAAATTCTGATTATTCTTATCAAGGAAAGGATTGATCTTATTTTTTAAAAAGTATATATCAAAAAACGCAAACATTAAAGCTTTCTTACCTGGCTTGTGTCTGAGCTGGAAGAAAGCATAGAAAATTCAGCAGAGAGATCCATTTTAAGATCTTCCACACTTACAGGTCCTGTTCTTTCTGGTGGCTCAATGCTAGTAATATAGGATGGTCTGAAAAATTTCTCATTATCTGAATTGTGCTCCATCCTGCAAGACAAAAATATTTTTTGCTTTCTGATCATGTAATTCTGAACTCCCTTAGAAGAAAACTCAGTCTGAGACAGATAGCTGCAATTTTAAGGCAAAAGCTTTCTTCATCCTATTCATAATTTACATAGGAAGTATCTGATAGCTGGGAAGAGGGTCTGCAGATGGGTTCTCATCATGATGAAACGAGAACAGCCATTCTTCTTTCAATGAAAAGCAACTGTTTACCAAGGAAGCACCTTACACATATAACACAACTTTGCTAAAAACCATGTCTGACAAAGAAGATTTAATTAAAAAAAAAATCATGTTGTTCTACATCCACTTCATCATCCCATTATAGTGTCCATTTAGAGCAAAAGTTCATTGCAAGAGTGACCCAAGCTTCATGGTTATCTCTGCAGGACCTGATAAATAGTTGGTATTATAAAAATAACACAATGTAGCTTAATACAAGACAAGAGTTCAGAAATATTCCAAAGCCTGATATAGTCTTAGCTATCAAGGGGACACGAGACCTCATGCCAAAGTACAAGTTAAAGTATTGCTTTTTAGAAATTTTTCAGTCATTTTACAGATCAGCAATTTATTTATTAATCCACATTTTAAATATTTTTGTGCATCACAGAATCCAGGTAATGAAAATAGATTCAGTGTTCATGGTAGACAGGCAAATTTCAAAATAACCTTTAAAAAGGGCTTTTTATTTAAAATTTAGTGTGTTTCGCTTGCACTTTCGTATTGCTTTTTCCTGAGATATTGCAGTTGTGACTTGGCAGCCTTTGTTATGGATTAAGTTTAAAACTACTCCATGGGGCAATTACTCATAGACTACAGCAGCAAGTGCTCTACCGATTAGACACCTACCACACAGCCTCCTACAGTCCCAAAGTTTTGGACACAACAACCCAGGGGGCTTCTAACACTCCATTCCTGTGTCCGCGGTACAGCAATGCATATACCTGGTCTCTTTAAATACTAATGGAGAACACACAGTGTTCAATAAAACAACTGGGCTGGTTCCAAGACCCTTTGCTCAGGAACTGTTTCCTTTTAAGAAGTTATAACATTTTTCTTCCTCTCAGCATAACCTCTAAAAAACGGTCTGCACTTCAGCATCAAAACATTTAGCAGCTCAGTCTTCTTATCTAGCC
>NW_010406850.1:0-375 GCF_000710305.1 Buceros rhinoceros silvestris | reverse complement strand
ACCATTTGCCAGCTCTGTCTTTTTATTTAGCCTGTAAAAGGCAGACACTGAACTTCACAAAGCTAAACAAACATCACCAACCTGCAAACGAGGTAAAGCTACGATTAGCAGTGAGGTTTACTTTGTTCCTTCTGATCTACATTTTTTATTTTTTTCAGGCAACTGTATGAAAACCAGGAAAACCTTTGCCTGAAATATTATCACAGCTTGAACAAGTATTGACCTATGAATAAGCTGCAACTGGAAAGAAACATCCCTGTGCCGCCACGATCGCTCATCGGCCACCCAAAGCCACACCACAAAACACTTTTCAAACCTTGACAGGAAACAGTTGTTAGATAGCGACATCTTCATTGTTTTAAACGTAGCAACCAC
>NW_010406849.1:3423-3632 GCF_000710305.1 Buceros rhinoceros silvestris | reverse complement strand
GTCTTTGCCCCTCCTGCCTGCCTTTGGGCAACGGCTCGGGCCCGTCTCTCTATCGTCAGCCGTCCCCGCAGCCCGACTGGGGCTTTCTCCTCTGCTGCTGCTGAGCCCAGCCCATCTCCTCAGTGCGCCCGGTGCGCCCAGAGCTCCCAGCTTGCACTCACCACATGAGCGCATCTCGGGAACTCACATCGTGTCATCGTGGCACCCCA
>NW_010406849.1:2779-3078 GCF_000710305.1 Buceros rhinoceros silvestris | reverse complement strand
GCCAGGTCAAGTCGGTGGCCCCGACAACCATGCGCCATGTGGTGACATACCTGCAAGGGGAAGATGGCGAGAGGGCCCAGAGGGAGCGCAGCGCCATGCCGCAGCAGCGGAGGCTGCTGGGAAGCAGCGGCACCAGCCCAGCCTTGTGCTGAGCCTTGTGTCTCTGTGCTGGGCCGGGCAGCGCCCGGGCACTGGCCATGCTGCAAGGAGAGGGGCTGGGGCAGGGAGCTGCCAGGGCTGTGGGGACAGCCGCGGGCCCTGCTCCTCCTTACCAGGGCTCCAGCAAGCAGGGGGCTTCC
>NW_010406849.1:2537-2768 GCF_000710305.1 Buceros rhinoceros silvestris | reverse complement strand
GGACCCACTGGTTGCTAATGAGGGAGCCTCCACACACGTGCCCCATGCCTTCCAGCCATGGCACCTGGATGCTGATGATCCAGGGCCAGGCCCCTTCCTGGGCATTCTTCCCACCCACAACGCGCCACGAACCATAATACGCCAGAGGCTGGAGCCCGCAGCTTGCTCTTTAACCAGAAACACGTTAGCGTCCTGCTCGCTGGCTGCCCCCGGGCTGGCTGGGGGGGGGCG
>NW_010406849.1:2116-2395 GCF_000710305.1 Buceros rhinoceros silvestris | reverse complement strand
GGAGGTCGCCGTCTGCCCTCCCCACACGCCGTTGCACAGGCAGCAGGGAAACCCGTGGGTCTGTCCTGATTTGCCTTTAGCCCCACAGACCACTTGTGCCGGTTGCAGCCTGGGTGCTGGCAAGGAGCGGAGGCTGCCCCGGGGGCTTTGGGGAGCTGTGGCGTGGCCACAGGGACCAGCAGGCACCCTCCAGTGAGCCCATCAGGGCTGCCCCAGCCCCGGCCACTTACCCACACATTTCCCACGTTTCCCACGTGGCCAGCACTGGCTGGCCCCAGG
>NW_010406849.1:0-1970 GCF_000710305.1 Buceros rhinoceros silvestris | reverse complement strand
CAGGGCCAGCAGGACAAGGAGCGCCAGCAGGGTCATGGCTGCCAGCACGGACCAAGGGCTCGTCCCAGCAGCGCAGCAGCAGATGTGGTGCCCACAGCACTGGCACATTGCCATGGTGCCCTTGGCCCCAGGACTGATGTCACAGAGTCACAGGTTCTGGGTGCTGGGCACCCGGGTGGCCTCTCGGTGCGAGGGTGGGGGGTGGAACAATTAGAATCACAGAGTGGCTTGGATTCCTTCGAAGGGACCATCTAGTCCACACACACACACGCACACCCGCAGTAAAGCAGGGACATCTGCAACTAGAGTGGGTTGCTCAGAGCCCCAAGGTCCAACCTGACTGGGATTCTTGGCAGCGACGGGGCTTCTGCCACCTCTCTGGGCAACCTGGGTCACTGTCTCACCACCCTCAGTGGCAACAACTCCCTCCTTCTCTCTGGTTGCATTTGTCCCCGCTTGCAGTTTAAAGTCATCACCCACCCCTTGTCCTGTCACTTCAGGCCCTGCCAAAAAGTCTTGTCCCCATCCTTCTTACAGGCCCCTCTAAGCACTGAAAGGCACTAAGCACTAAGGTCTCCCCAGAGCCTTCTCTTCAGGACTTCTTACTCAGCAGGCCAACCATTGCCGCGACACTTGTTAACAAACTCCTGCCAGCAAGGGCTGAGGCTTCCTCCAGGTTCCCCTTGGTGCTTCTTGCTTCTGTCTTTGTGACCCAAGAATAAAGGTCTTTGTGTGCTTTGTGGAAACCAGCCCTTGTCCAAGCAGCTGGACACAGGAATCTCAACTCGTCCAACCTGCATCCTCTGGTTTCTGGCCAGGCTGCCAGCACCTCAGGTTGCCCCAGTTGCGGCATCCAGGTCTTATTCTGCACTTATTGACCCTTCCCTGCCTCCTTTATCCCAGCAAGGGAGTAATGAGGATTTCTCCTCTCTGTGTTTTCCCCAAGTTCATCCTTCTGCAGCCAGGCCAGCTCCCTTGCGACCCGTGGGCACGTACCTAGCCCTGACCTGAGCAGTTATGACCAGACAGGTTTCCCCAAAGCCCGCAGTTATGTGTTCACTGCTCAGCCCCATCCAGCGGGAGCTTTTGGGGAACGCAGCTTGGCAGGAAACATGCCACCTCTAAGCACGTGCTGCTCCACAAATCCAGCCGTGAGCATCAGTGAGATGCAGACAGGGCTCGTCCGCCCTGCGGAGGTAACTGGGAGGGGGCTTTGGGCAGAAACATCTCCCTGCGGCAAGCCCTCTGGCAAACCTGCCAGGATACACCTTCTGAAAGCGTGAGACCTGCTGGGCTTTGCCCACTCACTGAAAAGGCTGCATGGAAAGAGAACGCCCGTCAAAATAATGGTTTCTGAAACAATGTTGTTGGAGTTTTTTGTTGCTTAATAATGCTGTGGAAACATCTTTGTTCTCCATCAGCAGCCGAAGCTTTCATGCAGTAGCAAAAAGAGGGGAAATAAGGCCGACACCGAGTACTACCCGGTGTTTTGGCAGTTGGCCTAATCATTGGTTTGATTTTGTTCCTAATAGCCATTTACCGTTATTACCACAATTGTTGTGGATGGTGATGACCATACGCGTTCCCAAAGTTGTTACTCAAGTGAGTAAAAACAGTTGTTCTATCCGTTAAAAAGTCTATAGCTTTATTTTGTGGCTTAACTGGTTGGGGAGATTTTAAGTCTTCCCTGCTGTGTCTGTAAGAAGAATTCCCTTGGGGAGGGATCTCCTACAGATCTGGGCAGGGGCAAGAAAGCAGCAAGACAAGATTCATCAAGGGCTTTTGCCCATCCCTTAGCTATAACCTAAACCCACACACACATACCAGATTAAAAACCTGTTTTACCAACACCCGCTATAAATGTACGCGAGGCGAAACAGAATTACACTCTGTGCAAAAGTAGCTGCTTGAGGTCTGTGCAAGGGAGGTTCCTCGGATGCAGGTGCAGTTTTCCAGCATCTGTAAAGAAA
>NW_010406848.1:0-820 GCF_000710305.1 Buceros rhinoceros silvestris | reverse complement strand
CCTCATGCCCTGCTGAAGGACCTCCGTTGTCCTCGTCCTTGATGAGCCAACCAGCACCCTGGACACCGAGAGCCGGCTGCAGGTGGGAGGTGACACTCATGTCCCCATGTCTGGCAGCACCCCGGTCCCTGGGGGTCCTCATGGGTCCCTTCTTAACATCAGCCCCTTGGTCCCTGGTCCATGTGTCCCTGGTGCCTGGGTCCCCATGGCCCCGAGTCCTGTTGTCCCCTTGATTCCCTCTCCCAGCTGACCTCTGGGTCCACTGTCCTGATGCCACCTGGGTCCCTGGTCTCTGCATCCCCTTGGTCCCCAATCTCAGTGTCCCCTGGGTCTGGTTGATCTCCAGTCCTGGTGTTCCCTGGGTCCCTCTCCTGGGGTCCTTGGTCTCTGATCCCCCTGGTCCCTTTCCCATGTCCCCTTGGCTTCTGGTCCCCATGTCCCCTGAATCCCCACTCCTCACATCCCCCGGGTTACCTGGGCCCTCGGTCCCCAAGTCCGCTGCATCCCTCCTTCCCATGTCCCCTGGGTCTCTGGTCCCTGTGTCCCCTTGGTCCCTGGGCCACATGTCCCCTGGATCCCCGCTCCTCATATCCCCTGGGTCCCTGGTCCCCGTGTCCACCGGCTCCTTGGTCCCTCTTTCCCACATCCCCTGTGTCCCCACCCTGGGGGTCCTCACGGGTGACGTCACCCACAGCTGCTGCAACAGATCTTTGGAGCCAGGGATGTGGGTGCTGCTGGTGACAATGTCCCTGGGTGTCCCTGGGTGCCACCAGGTACCATCGAGGCTGGATATGACCCTGGGGAGGGGGTGGGGGTGGGG
>NW_010406847.1:574-783 GCF_000710305.1 Buceros rhinoceros silvestris | reverse complement strand
CTTTGTTACCGGTGATAAATTTCTGTTTGTAAGATTTCCTTGGGAATCGAGATATAGATGCCTATATAATTTTTCTACCTCCTGCGAGATGTTTTTTCTTTTTGTAGCGGAGGGTTGTGTGGGGACGGTGTGGGTCTTGAAATTTCAATTTCTCTCTGGTGTTTTTTTCTTTTTTCTTTTTTCTTTTTTTTTTTTGTCCTTTTCTTTTT
>NW_010406847.1:0-226 GCF_000710305.1 Buceros rhinoceros silvestris | reverse complement strand
TCGTTAATTACATTTTTGTTTCTAACCATCCGGTTTGGAAAATGTGTTTCCCTTTTTTATGTGCTTCTTAATTCTGCCTCCCCTTAAATTTTTTTTAATTTTATTTTTTAAGAAAAGGTATCAACAACCTTCTAAATCGCCCTGTGCAATTTCTCCCACTTCCTCTCTGTTTCACTTGCGAGGAGATGTGGGGTCTTGAAAGGGGGTGTGTGGAAAATCTGTTTTG
>NW_010406846.1:26778-28237 GCF_000710305.1 Buceros rhinoceros silvestris | reverse complement strand
GGGGCCCCCGCGCTCCTCCCCAGCTTCGGGTCGGCAGCTCCCCGGCCTCCTGTCCGTGCCGGCTTCCTCCTGCAACCCCCCCATTGAGAGAACTGCAGACTCCCTCCACACCTACCCTTCTTCCGAACAACTTCCTCTGATTCTGGCTTGCGGCTGACGGAAACAACCTTCATCACCAGGTGGTTCCCCCCTTGCCGGATCAAGGAGACCACCTGCTTGTGGCCCACCTTCACCACGTTGACACCATTCACCTAGGACACAAACAGAGAGAGCAGCTGAAGGCCGGCTGTCACACAGAGCGCGGGCGGAGGGCGGGACCCAGGGATGTCAAGCCACAAAACCAGGTGATTTTGCATCTCTGCATCTGTTTTTACACCTCCTGCAGGATGTCACCTAGCAGTGACCTCAGCCTTCTGGAGAAGCTGAGGAACCCGCCACAGGCCAGTGCACACCAGGGCTGCAGATAGGAAGCAAGAGCGGGGCCTCCCCTTCCTACTGGGGGATCAGGGTCGCTCACCACTGGGCATTTGCCAGTTCTGCCGGGGCACTGGGCCACCTCCGGGGCATTGGGCCACCTCCGGGGTGGCTCCTGGCTCCGCAGGTCTCAAGCTGTGCTGTGGGTCTGCAGGAGACACTGGATGAGCACAGGCACCAGGCAGAGAGATCGCCCCGAAGAGCTCAGCCATCTCGTCCCCGCCAGCAGAACCCGTGTTGTAGGGACAGAGACACTCATCTGCTCCCCCAGCGATGGACACGCTGGTGGCCCCTGCCAGGGGTCTGCAGGGCATGCGGCAGCGCACTCCTGACGCCATTTCAGCGCCAGCGTAACCCATCCGTCTGTCGGACCGTGCGTGCTGCCTGTGACAGCAGGCTGGGCAGGCTCCAAGCTCAAGCCCAAGAAACAAACTGGAAAACGCAACCTACATACTTGGGTATTGACCAGGAAGCAACGAGCACAAGGCTCTCCACGGAGGGACCCTCACTTTGGGTGACTGGGGTTTAGGTGTGACGGGGATGCAGATGCTTCACCGCTGGAAAAACTGTTTTTGACTCTTGCGGCTCAGTTACCCACTTCATAACGAACCCAACATGTTTGCACTCCCTGGCAGCCACTGCCCAAACGCGCTGGGAGCCCCTGGACTGCGGCTGCTGGAGGCACAAGGTAATGACTGACGGCGAGCAAGAGACAAGTGATGGTCTACAGGCAAGAAATACAGAACCATGGGATCACGGAACCATCTGGGGTTGACAAGTCCTTTGATCCCCTTGAGTGCTCCCCGTCCCCCAGCACCGCCAGGTCCCCCCTGCCCCCTGTCCCTCAGCAGCACCTCCACACAGCTGGGAAACCCCTCCAGGGATGGGGGCTCCAGCACTGCCCTGGGCAGCCTGCGACACGCCTGCACAACCCCAACGGGACAGAAACGGCTCCCCAGGGGGCGCACCCACCCGCCCTCCTCTT
>NW_010406846.1:21226-26766 GCF_000710305.1 Buceros rhinoceros silvestris | reverse complement strand
CCGGCCCGGGGCAGCCTGCGACACGCCTGCACAACCCCAACGGGACAGAAACGGCTCCTCAGGGACAGCCTCAACCTGCCCTGCTCTTATGTCGCTATTGGTGGTTCCAGAAGGCAGGATTTGGGCTGCCCATGCACCACTCATTTGAGCCTATGCTCAAGACCAGTCGTGCTACAGCTGAGCTCTTGCACGCCACTGGTGTCAGGTCCCAGAGACACCAGGAGACGGGAAATTCAGCCCGTCCTCTGCAGGTTCGCTCCAAATGTTTAGTCATTCCCACCGCTCAAAGACCCAAACCCGTTCCTGTGTTAACTCTCAAGAAATGGGTTTTCGGTCACGGGCTCTTCCTCACGGACCGTCCCTGCACCGCAGCGCACAGGGCCACTAGTGCAGCAGCCTGAAACATGGCACTGTCCCGGAGGGCACTGCAAGAACATCTGGATTCGCATGTTGGCTCCAGCTGGAGACACGTTGCCTTTAGGGCGGCCCGAGCCGCTGTGCCAGTAACGGAACGTACGCAGGTTACGACATCTGTGATGCGTGAGCAGTGCTGCTGTTTGCCATGAAAAACTGTAGAAAATAGGAAGATGAGAGAAGGGGCTGAGCTAAATTCCGAACTGGAACATTAGCATTCGCTGAGGTGCAAAGCTCTTGAAATAATCATTTCACTTCAAATAGTCAATTACTCCGTTGTGGTGATAATTGATTCAATAATCATTCAATCTGCAGGAAAGCACCATTTTCCTCAGGACTGTGATTTCGATGAAGCCACCAGCTTACCCCAGCTGATTCATCGCTTGCTCTGGATGGTGTGGACTGAACCCTGGGGCTCGGCTCTGCTGTGCTCTCTCCTGACCCACTTCAGCAGTTCTTCTTGGGGAGCCCCCTCCTTTCCCAGAGCAGAGCCCGGGGCTGCCAGCACGTCCCCAGCACCGCAGGTCCCCGCACAGCGATGGTGGAGGCGCCCTGACTTCGGGTTCTCTCCCAGCTAGCGTGTGACACCCCCTGGCAGCACCAGGTCAGTGGTACGTCCTGGGTTGTCCTCCTCGCCAATAAGACTTGACCAGACCCTTCACTGGGGGACTGCGAGCCCTTCCCAGGGCCTCGGCGCATTGTAACAGGGATGTGACACAGCGGTGAACAAAATCTATCGCCTCTGGACAATCACCTTTACCCAACCAATCTGACACCTGGAAGCAAGATATGGAACTGGTTCTGTGAGCTTTGCTGGTAGTTACGTTCTGCTTGTCAACTCCTTACTGCCTGCGGGATCTGACCGGTCGTTTTTGGCCGACTCACAGGTTAATCCTCACCAGGATCACCCCTCTGCCCCGTCCACGCCAGCACTCTGCCAGCTCCTGGCATGGCCCAGCATCATCCAACGACCGAATGCAAGCGCTGGAACGTCACCCCTGGAAGACGCTGACAGCTCCAGTCACCAACGGCCTGGGAAGTGCTTCATCGTCTGTGAGTGACGCACACGCAGCACCCTGCTCCCCCCAAAGAACAGCATCACCGACAGAACAGGCCTGCCTCATCTTTAGTCATCCAAAGCCGGCCGCCCAACTGACGGCAGTTCAGGTTTTTTAGGTTGCTCGGATGCAGAGAAGCAGGAGTGGGAGGTTTCGGCCCCCCGGGATGGAAAGGTGAGACCTCCTCCCTCTGCTCCATCCCGCACAGCACTGGTGGCATAAGCCAGGGCTCGTGGTCTCCAGAAGAGCAGTGATGGCCGCAGCACCCCCTGCCTAGCAGAAGCACGACTCCAGCACCGTGTCCTGTTGCTGTTCCGCAGACTGTTGGTTTTATTGGCAGTCAGGCAGCAGATGGAGAATGTTGATTTTCAATGGTTTATAACATGGTAAGATCAGGGACGTGGAGGAGGTACCGGCGTGGCCAGAGAACTTCTGCCCAACACATTTCAAAAGTGCCCATAAGATGGACAACTCCTGGACAAGCCGTAAGACACCAAGTGTTGCTGGATCGCACCACTTCATCCACCACCAGGCACTGCGTGACTAACCGGGGCATGGAGGAGCAGCCGCAGGGTGGTGAGCCCCGGCTTTACTAAGCCCGCTAAGGGCCAGCCAAGAAAGGCACAGAGACCACCACGCTGGCCGGTGAGTGCAGAGTCTCGGTGCCACGCTTGCCTGGCACCACTGACTTGACCCTGTGACTCGCTGGAACACCCCTGGCCAGACAGATGTCAGCCCAAAGCCACAACCAAATGGGACAGAGATAAGCCAGAGCTGCGTTGGGTTGTGGGATCTGCAAAGCAGAGCTGGGGCACCAGGCTGAGAACGAGAATCATCTGGCCTATGGGAAGAACCACCATCTCCACTGCTGTTCCAAACGGAGGGGATGGCACAGGAAATGTCTTTCAGCGACAGCCTCGATGACGGGTCCTGTGCCACCAGGTCGTTTCTGTGAAAGATGTGAAAGTGCTCAAAGCCCGGGAAACTGCAGCTCGAGGAAGCACATCTGGCAGAAAGCAGGTAAGAGAAGCAGCCAAGAAGCTGAAATAACAGCAGAGGTGTCACCCAGTAAAGCTGACCACAGGGAGGCTGGTCAGAATGGCTTCTGCTGTGCCAGAAGGTCTGGGGAACAGAATAACTTCCGAAAAACACAAGATCCTGATTCAGCCCCTGTTCCCGGGGAGACCTGAAACGTTGAACTAAGAACTCTGCAGCTGCCAACAACTTCGGCTCCACACTCATCCCAGGTGTGGCACCTGGCAGGCAGGTTAGCTCGCCGAGAGGACAGCGAGAGGGTGTTCCGTTCTCTTCCAGCTCCAGAGCCGCGCTGAGTCAATACGGCGTGACAGACCGCACACTGACACCACCGGCGCTGGTGGCTAACCTACGGGAGGTGAGCTCCTGCCAGAGTGAGCAACCAGCGGTTCCACCGTGGCAAGGGAGACACGACATCAGCGCCTGCAGCCCACCGAGGGGCTGCCAGGGGAGGCCACGACAAGAAGAGAAGCTGCGGTTCGATGCTGCTGCTGGGCAAGGAACTCAGCCAAGCCACCCCCACCTCCCGCAGAAACGGGACGTCAGAGCCACGCTCTTGGAACACAGTCCCATCTCCCACTGGAGGAAGAAAAGCTCTTAGACATGAAAAGAGGAGGCAGTGCAACGAACAAAGCGAGGTGTTCAATCTCTGCCAGCAGCCCCGTGCGTGGAGGATGCCTGTTGCGCAGACAGCCTGGGGCTGTCTCATGGCGCTGGAGTGACGCAGGGGAATTGCCCGAATTACACGCACAGAATCAGTTTTCGATCCTGGACCATGAAATGTGGAGACGGATCTTCCAGGAGCCCCCAGCTGGGAGCCCTGCCCACTGAATGAACCCTCCAGAGGATGGCGGGCGACGCAGGGGAATTGCCCGAATTACACGCACAGAATCAGTTTTCGATCCTGGACCATGAAATGTGGAGACGGATCTTCCAGGAGCCCCCAGCTGGGAGCCCTGCCCACTGAATGAACCCTCCAGGAATGAGGAACAGGCAGTGGTGGCAGCGTGGCTGGGTTTGATCCAGCAGTAAAGAAGAATTCCGGTTTCCTGGACCCTGCTGCCTGACGAGGATGCCCTGCTCTGCGACAGGGCTATTGGCCTGGAGTAAGTCAACACATCAAGAGTCCGATCAGGCAGCAAGTGTCTAGAAAACACAAAAGAACATACACGGGGCAAAACTGGGGGGGGGGAGGTTTGGGGGTAAATCTTCCCCAACAGGAACACAGCCATACGGCACTCCAGTGAGCAGAGCTCTGGTTCCTGACAGCAGCTCTCGGCACCGCAGAGCACTCAGACGGGAGAAAGGCTGCAAGATTTCCCAGATCTTACGGTGCTCTTTCTGAGACCTCAAGCTCTCAAGGATCTTTCCCACCTCTCCCAAGCACTCTCATTCTCTGGGAGTGGGACATACTGGTGCAGAAACGTGTTGAGATGGGCTCTCCCTCAACCCACGACTGGTCACCCAGGCTGCACCCACAGGAGCTGCCTCCCGCCACGCCGGGTGGTGGAACGGAGCACCCTGCATCGCAGCCATGGCCCTCACCAGCCCTCCTGCCATCCACGGAGCAAGACGGGCTCCTCGGCCCATGAATCATGCCAAGGGCCTGGCAGAATTCTGCTCAGGAAGGTCAGACTCATCCCGTGCTGCGACTGTTGACTTGCACGCAGCAATGTTCTAGTGATCCACCAAGCTGCGACTGGAACAGGCACGTTCACAGAACTCTGCAAGTTCATCCTTCACAGATACAAAATTTCTGCCCCATCCTACGCAACCAGCCGCGGAGAGGACTCCTGTCTTGGAGAACGCCCTGTCTTTTGCAGTTACCTTTTCCCAGGGTGATTTTGTGTCCTGTAACCTCTGATATTCACTCGCCAACGTGTCGCCTCGCTCGCTCTGCTGGGACGGGGCTGCGGCGGCACGAAAGCCAGATCGCTCTCAGCAGCAGCGTTACTGCTCACTATTGCCCCCGTCCGCGACACCCGCAGCCCTCACGAACAGGGGGTTTGCCCCTGCTCTGACACTCTGATGGGAGCGCTGAGCCGCAGGGGTCAGGCGGTGTGACGAGCCCTCGCTGGTGCTGGCCCCCTCCGCTCCCTTCGCTGAGGAGATGCTTTCTGCCGGGTGCCCCCGCACGACTCCGCCACGCTCCGCGGCCACGCTCCCCTGGTAATTCCATTCACCAGGAGTTTATTTACAACGACTCACACGGTTGTTAAGAAGTCAGAACACCGTGTAAACAGATCCCTCACTTTAACCAGGCCTGCACGCCGGCGAGGGGAGACAGCGGGCGCGTTTCCTCCCTCCACGGAACCACGCTGCCTGGCAGAACTAATGCTCTCCTTCTTTGGTGATCGCGCTTCCCATTGTTTCACCCAGCACCCATGCTGAGCTAAACAAGCCCCAGTTTCCTGAATCACCATGTTATACCCCCAGGACACGGGGAGCCGCAGCCCCCCCCAGCTGCTCAAACCTCACCGATTTGCGGGGTTTTGCGGCACTGACGGCAGAGGCTCAGGCAGCTCCTCAGCGAGGCTCTTTTAGGCACCGGGTATATGTTATTCAAGCCTGTTAATTTGAGTAGGTTTATTTTTAGCAAATACTATCTCACTTTCTCCTTGGTTACAGCTGGGAAACTTTCTGTTCCAAGCACATCATATGGGCAGATACATCCTCCTGATTTGTTCCAAACTCAGAGCAGAACATTCCTCCCTTTTGCGTTTTTTTTTTTTTTGCACCAGAATATACAATTTTATCATTTACATATAGAAATAGATCGCTACCAGACCCTTTTTTTCTTTTTTTTTTTCTTCTAATGCTCTAAAACTTCTTATTATCTTTACATACTGGCCTTTGATATTTCCTTCGGCTCCCCTTATCAACCTCCTACACACTTCGGCTCAAATTAACCGCATTTCCTTCTCCTTACTTGCTAACCTTTCCGGCAAGAAGGGGATACGGTGTCTGTAAGATTTAACTGCTCCTTCGGTATCGCTCTCAAGTGGGTGATGTCTTGCCCAGCAGATTTCCACC